>NC_060140.1:552976822-552986822 GCF_021461385.2 Schistocerca piceifrons
GACACTGTTGCTCCTGGGGTATCGGCGAGGACCATTCGCAACCGTCTCCATGAAGCTGGGCTACGGTCCCACACACCGTTAGGCCGTCTTCCGCTCACGCCCCAACATCGTGCAGCCCGCCTCCAGTGGTGTCGCGACAGGCGTGAATGGAGGGACGAATGGAGACGTGTCGTCTTCAGCGATGAGAGTCGCTTCTGCCTTGGTGCCAATGATGGTCGTATGCGTGTTTGGCGCCGTGCAGGTGAGCGCCACAATCAGGACTGCATACGACCGAGGCACACAGGGCCAACACCCGGCGTCATGGTGTGGGGAGCGATCTCCTACACTGGCCGTACACCACTGGTGATCGTCGAGGGGACACTGAATAGTGCACGGTACATCCAAACCGTCATCGAACCCATCGTTCTACCATTCCTAGACCGGCAAGGGAACTTGCTGTTCCAACAGGACAATGCACGTCCACATGTATCCCGTGCCACCCAACGTGCTCTAGAAGGTGTAAGTCAACTACCCTGGCCAGCAAGATCTCCGGATCTGTCCCCCATTGAGCATGTTTGGGACTGGATGAAGCGTCGTCTCACGCGATCTGCACGTCCAGCACGAACGCTGGTCCAACTGAGGCGCCAGGTGGAAATGGCATGGCAAGCCGTTCCACAGGACTACATCCAGCATCTCTACGATCGTCTCCATGGGAGAATAGCAGCCTGCATTGCTGCAAAAGGTGGATATACACTGTACTAGTGCCGACATTGTGCATGCTCTGTTGCCTGTGTCTATGTGCCTGTGGTTCTGTCAGTGTGATCATGTGATGTATCTGACCCCAGGAATGTGTCAATAAAGTTTCCCCTTCCTGGGACAATGAATTCACGGTGTTCTTATTTGAATTTCCAGGAGTGTAGATTCAAATAGAGCAGTGTGATACGCTCTCATAACGTTCAGCGGCAGCCTGAAGGAGGCACTGTTCAGTCTCGCCACTTCATGCAATATTCTCAATCCTTTTTCCGTCATTGTTCTTGCATGTGGTATGAAAGACTGCTTCTCATCCAAATAAAGCCCTAAATACCGCGTTACCTCTTGTCGTTATAGTGACACGTCATTCAGTTTGATAATTGGGTTACGTAGCAGCTGACCTTTTAGGAGCATATACACAGTCTTACTCGCCGCCACAGTCAGTTTGTTTTTCTTACACCAATCAGAAATGTCACGAAGCAAGTCAGAAGTCATAGTCCCTAATTGTTTCCGAGAGTTTGCTAATACTAACACCATTAGGTCGTCAGCATAAGCAACAACTCCTGAAGCCCTGATATCCTTATCTATCGTGTCCAGCAGTGGTTCAATTACAATGTCCCAGAAAATGGGACCACAGATGTAGCCTTGAGGGCAACCCTTAGATATTCTTTTGACAACTGTCTGATTTCCTGCCCTCCATTCTACCGTCCTATGTCTACAGTAATCAAGAAAGTTTGTGTACAATGCAGTTGGAATTTGCAAGTCCCGCAATCTTGCAAACAGGGCAGGCCACCAGAGATTGTCAAAGGCGCCTGAGATGTCTATGAACACTGCCAGAATATAACTGTAGTCCATATTCTTGGTAATTTCGATTGCCCTGTTAATTGCGTCTTCGATAGATTTCTTAGGGCGAAAGCCAAACTGATGGGATGATAGGCCACTCAACTGCTGGTGAGTCTGAAGTCTATCACACAATAGTCTCTCCTGTAATTTGCCTAAAATGTTTAGTAGGCAGATTGGCCTGTATGTTTTGGCATCTGTCGGATCTTTATCCTCCGATTTTTTAATAATTATGACACTAGCCGACTGCCAGGTGGCCGGAACTCTACCCTCCAGTAGGCAGTCGTTAAACAATTTTGTCAGGTGCGGAATAATGAGAGGGGCAGCAGCCTTCACGGTCTCAGCATGCACACCATCCGGGCCAGAGGCCCTCTTATTTTTCAAGTTTTGAATTGCTAATGCAACCTCTTCCTGCGCAAACGGAACTACAGCTAAGTCGTTGACGTATTCTTCACCAATTGGCCTGCGAAGATCACGATGGTAAACGTCATCTTCAGTTACATCATCGTCAGGAAGCAGCCAATGTAAGAGAAATTCAGCTGTACGCCGTCATGCCGTCATGCGTCCATCTGCCTGCCGCAGTGTTGACATAATCAGAGGTGATTTGACCCGTTCTGTTTGCACTCTGTATGGCTCGTCCCAGATGTCTTTAGACAGATTTGTCTTGACAAACTTGTCCCAATGGACCTGTCTTGTCTTCTGCAGTTCATCTTTGTACCTATTTTTGGCAGCCAAATACAGTTGCAGCCTTATATGCCTCTCATTATATGTATTTGCTAGTTGGTAATATCGTCTAGCATCTCGAGCTTTCTTCCTTAGTGTTGTCAGCTGTCGGGACCAGGGAAAACGAGATTCTCCAGACGGAATGGCCCTAACCTGTGCCTGTTGCAGCACATGTACCAGGAAGTGAGCTCTAAACTCCACACTCCCTTGTACGTCATTAATGTTGAAACTGTCTATTACATTAAACAAGGTCTCCAGGTTAACCTTCTCAAACAGCAATCGTGGGTGACATGATGAATCTGCCTGTACATTTGAGCGATAAGAGTTATCCACCTCTATTATAATCATATTATGATCACTTTGTGAAGCACCATCGCAAATCCGCCAGGTCGCGACATGGGGATAAGCTAGTTCATTCGCAAGCGATATATCTATATTACTAGTGCCACCAGCATGGCCCCTATATGTGGGCCCATGTCCTTCCTTATTCAATATTACCAGCTGACACTCATTGAGAAGATCGTTCACTAAAAGCCCTCTTGTATCTGTCCTGTCTGCAAGCCACAATGTGGATTTAGCGTTTATATCTGCCAAAATTAGTAATTTTCTCTGTCTGGAAAAATTGACTATGTTCCTAATGTTGTCAAGAAAGGGCTCAATTTCCAAGGAGTACTGGGCATAAATTGAGGAGATTATCCAAGCGTCTCCTTTTATTAATGCCTCAATCGTCACAACGTGCTCAAAACACAGTTGTGCAATACGTGTGACTTTGATCTTCCTATTTATTATCACAATTGCCGCCTTAGCATCATTTGTTCCTGTGATCGCCGTGCAATGCTTTGGTAATCCGTAAATCTTACCGTCGTGGATATAAGGCTCCTGAAGACAGGCAATTTGTGCTCCAGCGTCATCAGTCAATCTACCCAGTTCAGCCATAACCAGTCTACTTCTCATACAATTAAGTCATATAAATTTCCCGATGAATATTTGGTAAATACAAACCACCTAGGAGTAGTTTCCTTAGGGTCGAAATACACTCTGCCATGGGCCTGAACCAGGTCTTTGTATACGTTATGCAAGTTTAGCCCCTCGCCACGACGCGTACATACCATAGCCAGCAATTTACAAAGTTCCCTTTTATCAGTTGGCAAGTTTTCTACCCTTAATATCATACGATCTGTCTGTTCAGTCGTGGGGTAACAAATTGTATTTCCTTCAGGATGAGTCAATCGCGTCACCAGACGTAGTGCAGATTGAAATATGTCCTTATTTTATAACCTACTGAGTCTAATGTTATTCTCTAAGTCACAGTAATCAATAGAGTCAACAGTATGTTTGGATGGCACGGTAGGTACCTCCTGCTCCTCAGGTCTTGGTTCCTCATCTGTACCATTCTTTAAGTCCACACAGTGAGGAGTGATATGTCCTTCATTGCGTACTTGGTCTCTTTCTATTTCCTTGTTTGTAGGACCCTGAGAATTTGAATAATTACTTCTGGACACCAACCCATGGTTAGATCCATCATGTGTGCTACCTCCATAAATAAAGCGAACAGGTTTGATGTAAGACTCACATTTAGACACATCGTATTCAGGTGACACTGTGGATGATCCCTCGTGACAGTCAGTAACAAAGTACCCATTCTCACTCGTTGCCTGCTGTGAAGAAAGCAGGGAGGATTCCGCAGTTGAGAAGTTGTCAGAAGCTGATGCTGGGTTATTATCACTGTCCTCGACCAGAAGTTGAGCCTCCAAGTCCTCTATGCGAAATAACGAGGCTGAATGGAGCATTGCCCATTGAAATAACTCATGCTTAACTTCTCGCGCAAGATGATACTCCATTGCTCCATGAATGCATGCATCATCTAACATGTCGGTCATGCGAAAGTATTTGTTTTGAATGGCCACTAAGAGTGATTCCGGTGCTGTATCTCCTTCTCACTGTGCTAAAATACTCATTTGTCTTCTCCATGCCACTGCACGTCGCCATGCTCTGGCTCCCGTGGACGGTGACCTATATCTCCGCTGAGTATGCTGAATGTTAGTGTAGTTCCTAAACACTTGAGAGTAAGGCTTAGTTGACATTACTCAAATCGTAGTCTGTACGTTGGATCTGCCTTTCGTAAAGTTGTCTAAAGGTTGGACAGTCTGGACCCCCAGCTTTTTTACATACCCTCTTCCTTTGATGGCATGGAATGCACCCAACTACCGTCTGCTCTTTACATTGTGACCTATTGTGGCCTGTCTTCCCACATTTTGCACATGCTTGCTCTCTATCACCGCGCCTGGTGGAATGTCCCAGACCCCAACACCTAAAGCACTTCTGGACAGCAACAAATTCTGCAACTCTTAGGGCTTCAAATTGGATGTAAACTCTATTCTTTTGCAGCAGAAGACAACGAATTCTCGGCGTGACTTCAATAATGTTGTTAACTGTACGTTTACCTTTAGGTCCCGTCTTAAACTTCACAGCTACCTCAGCATGAAACTCCTCAGGGGAAACATGCTCGCTGAGGTTTATTTCATAAAGTTCGTCAAGAAATTGCTCGTCTGTCAGTGTCGTTGGTGAAAGGTCTCTGTTGGATTCCTTTCATGTTTAATTTCTTAAATCTGTTGTCATTTACGGCATAAATTCCTCTTCTAAATTTACTGTGGCGTTTCTATCTGGGAGGAGACTGAGCAGTGAAACGTGTTACTTTTCCACATAAACAAGAACGATCTGTCACACTACTACACTTTAAAACACAGTTTATATGTAATTCATGTCACACAGTCTCATACGGAACCTACATCTGCTTTCTTTTATATACTGTATATGATAAGATACTGTCATCCCCCTTC
Organism: Schistocerca piceifrons; assembly: GCF_021461385.2. Classification (NCBI taxonomy): domain Eukaryota; kingdom Metazoa; phylum Arthropoda; class Insecta; order Orthoptera; family Acrididae; genus Schistocerca; species Schistocerca piceifrons. Next base: position 552,981,955 of record NC_060140.1, read on the forward strand.
CCTTCTGTGTGAGAGGATGAATGAGCAAATGTGTTTCTAGTTGCATGCTTGATGGTAGCAGACAAGCCTGTCTGCTAGAGAACAGTAGGACCAACGTCGGAACAGGTAGCTGAGCTTTCTAAAAGCAGAGAGGTTTCCATTCTTAGCATGGTCCTGGCCGTCCCTTGTCATGTTGGTATAGGAAGCTGCCTCTCTGGTCACTTCCGTTTGTATTGGTGAGGCACCCCTCAGGTAGGAACTACGGCAGTCTGTCCGTGGCGAGCGTCTGAAGTGGTAAGATCTCCGGCTAAGCGCGTGTCTGCTAAGTCCGTAGGACAATGGATTTCTTAAGTTCAGCCTAATTGAAAATTTAATCACTTTTATTTCAGGTTTAGCTCTAAAATATCTAATGTTATCTTAAATTGCAACGCAGTATATTTCGAGTGTGAACTTCAGAATATTGTCCAGTAGTTGCTTTGTCACTACTTTGTGAGTAAAGTGGAACCACGTGTTGATCAGTAAATCTAACTAAGATCATCAATCTTAAATGCGAGTGTGCGTGAGATTATAACATCTTGTCTTGACAATATTTTTCAATATAGCAACTTTTCTTTATGTTCAACCCACGTGGGGTGTACTTTGTGAGACCACTACCACGTGCTTATATAATTGTTTGACCCATCAGGTTAATAGTAAGACGTTAGTAACCAGTTCGAGGTTTTTCTTTTGTAAATTGCTTTTCGATCTAATTTATTTTAATTATCAAAATTATTGTGGAGTTACACGCTTTGTGTAAATCAAGTTGACCACGTAAAGCATGTGGTGTAATCATCAGAGTAGCCCTCAGCTATTCTTTTTGCGAAGATTTCACAGAGAGTTAGTATGAATTTAGTATACCAGTATGTGGTAATTACATGACGGACAGGATTGTGCTACGAGTGTAACTTCTTTGGGTGAAAATTGAATCGGTTGGTTGTGGTTAATTTCCTCTTGCATATGTTTCAACGTTCTTCGTGTGTTATTTTATGAATGCAGTGTTGTATGCAGTCTCCCAATCTTGGCTCCATATTTGATGTGTTCCGTAAGATTACAAACTCACATTTCCACAATCCTAAATAAGGCACCAGTTTAGTTTAATATGCTGAAATTTCAATGATCAATGTTAAAATAAATTTCCAAATATAAGTTGATTTATTTCTTTTTATTTAAATTCTATTTTATATATATATATATCACCGGTTGTCGTATGACTATTAAAAGATTATAATTGATATTAGTCTGGTTGGAATTTGGTAAGCTAGATTGGATACCTGATGAAACAGTTGGTCAGTAATGCAAGGTTAACTTCCCCAGACAGCTCACAGCTTTTAACCCGCTTTTATTGTCTATCAGTACCGCTTTCATAGCAAATTAAAGTAACAACGTTACATTGGAACCTGGTAAACTGCTAAGAGAGGTCGCAGCTTCCTTGGCTCTTCACATTTAATATTCTGCAGCGCAGCTGACTTTTTAATAACCTTGCGCTTGTCTTCTGCCGTCTCAGTTTCCATGATGACAGTATTTGCCATCGATCTGATAGCTCTAATTTTGACTTTGTCTAGTTTCGGATTTATGGTCTTCGTTATTGTCTCTCTGACAGTCTTAGAATCCTGATTGGCTGTGCCTTTGAAGAAGAGAACACTTGTCTGTTTGGCTCTGTCTCCTTCAATCTTCGTTTCAGTTGTGTTTACCTTTTTTGGTACAGCTGCCGCAACAGCGGCAAATGACAATGTGGCTGGCTTACTCTCTCTCAATCGTGTATTCTCCTCCTTAAGACTTTTCAGTTCCATCTCCAGGCGTTGTATTCTCTCCTGTGCATCAGGGGCATTAGCAATGGCAAGTTCATTCCTCAGCCTTTGGTTCTCTAACCTGAGCTCCTCGATTTGACCATCTAACCTGGACTGAGTCAAGACAAAGGTCCAAATTTTATTTTTAATTTTGTCTGATATCGCTGTCGACGTTTTCTTCTGCCGTAGTTCACTTGTCAATTCACCCATGAAGTCTTCAACCACAGCAATTTTTTCCTGAGTCGCGTCCATGGTTCTAGTTGCTTCCGACATATCTACAGAAATACGACGCCTAGATACAGAGCTCTTTCCCTCGGAAACCGTCGTCATTATAAGCTTAGGTGTAGCAGTTCCCACAATCGGGCTGGCCACAACCGCCGCTAATTCAGACCAAGTGGTCTTCTCCAGCGTCTACGCTATCTACGTAGATGCTAGGAAGTCACAAAGAAAGTGTACCGCAATTAACATTTTACAAGTTCTTGTCCAATAATCAGTTACACCTAACCTCCCAACTACAATTAGTTCGATCTGCACACCACAACAATAGTTCGATCTATGTACCACGGAGAAAGTTCGATTGAGGTACCACGAAGGAAGTTCGATCTATGTACCACGCCGAAAGTTCGATCTATGTACCACGCCGAAAGTTCGATCTATGTACCACACCTAGCCTAAAAAACTTCCATCCAAGCAAGCACAATTTTAAGAGCAAAGCGAAACACTGTGGAGTATAACTATTTTGTCCAGATAGTCTGAAATATGAAGTTATAGAAAATACTTGCAGTATTAATTAACTTTGCACTCTAGGTACAATGCACTGAGCTATCATGCATGATTTAAGTTTGTAGCTAGTTCTGGACAGTAAATTCTAGGTTTTCGGTCTGAGTGCAGTACCTTTAGTTGAAAGTCACTTTCTCACAGCACACTCGCGAAATAACTTCACAGTTATCACAAAAAAATCAAATTAACACAGAGCACTTCAACAAGAATACTAACATAGCAGCCATCTTGCCAAAGATAGGGACAGCGGGATTCTCGTTAATCCATTCATGCGCGTCACTAATTAGATGACGAGGCATTTGGCTATAAAGCCGTCTTTATTCACAGAAAATGCATGTGAATAACACAGGTTACATACACTCTTAAGAGCTAGTGCGCCATACTCCCCGAGAGGTGCTCACAGGGGCACCGGTTACCGCTGTTGGTGTAACCGCTAAGACCTTACATTACTACACAAGTATAAACAATTATATTACAAATTAAGAATAAAGGACGGTATTGCTCCCGACATTGAAGGCCCAGGAGTCAGGGCAAACTAACCTAAGCGATACCGACTCACTAGCCCACGCCCTCACTGTACTACGGCCTTGTCGACGTCATGTTTTCAAACAGGCCGAAGATCCATGTTGTTCCTCCGAGCACCCGCGTGCTTATGGTGCTTAACTCCCGCCTGCGGAAGCCCAGTTGTAGGAGCTGGCGGGCAGATGTAGGTGCCAAAGTCCCCCTCCAATTCAGGGTCACTGTCTCGAACTGTAAGCTGCTGGCTGCGGGTCGGAGAGCGCCGACAGCACGCCGCACCGACGGGACATCATACTTCGCCGCCTTCTGTCGGTGACACCAGTCGGTGTCGAGGTGGTCGCCGACAATTTGCGCATCGATGACATGCGCCACGCCGTCCTTTGACGCTACGATGTCAGGCTTGCGGACTCCCTCTGGTGTTCAGAGGTGTGGCTCGACAGACACGTCGAACCCTCGTTGAGCCAGCCCACGCGCGACGTATTTCACTACCGCGTCGTGACGCCGCACCCGGGCTCGGCTGGTGAGCCCGCAACCCTGGACGACGTGGTTCGCGATCTCGACGGCGTTGCACCTCGCGCGACACATCTTCTCCCTGTCTCGGCCGCGGCTCCTGCGCGCTTTAGTTGGTAATGCGTTGATCCGCGTGCGGATGCACGCCACATAGTCACGGCCCGACAGGAAGCGACTGGTGTCCTCGACTCAGCTGTGTTGGCCAGATGTCCTGACTGACGACGAAAGGGCTGCCCTGTCGAAGGTAATATGCAGGCGCGCCGCCCACATCTCACCAACTTTTGCAGCCGATTGCAGCATTGCAGTAGATGGCCTTCCCACGTAAGGTGTTGTTCTAGCGCCGCCTCTTCGTGTCGTGCCTCCCCCAGGTCTGCGTCAGTGGTGGAGGGCTCGAGCTGTAACAGGGTGAGGAGCCTGCCCTGCCTCAGGGTTGGCCCCATCCAGCGGGCAGATGGAATCCCAAGGCCCCCATGGGCTACTGGAGCGTGAAAGTAGCCCAAGGAGGTATCTGCTGGGAGGCGGAACCATCTCCTCACCGCAGCCCGAATGCAGTTGTCCATGGCCTTGAGCGCACCGATGCGGGTGCGGCTCAGGGCTAGGCCATGGTACAGGTCCGGGAGAAGAACCTCACAAAGTGCATACAGCCGCTGCTGTGGCTTCAGCGGCGCCCGCGTGATGATCAACAGCTGCTCTTCTATGTGGTGCCTCGGATGGAAGAGGCACCGCCCTGAGGAGGAGAACTGCAGTCCGAGATAGTGGAAGGTCTCACCCACTCCCAACGTGGCATGGTGGTGTCGCCAGCAGTGAAGGTGACGCTGGCATCCACCTTTACTTTCTTCTCGCGGCCGGACGCCACGAGTGCGAGTGTGAGACACTTCCGCAGATTGACCCGCAGCCCCAGTTGGTCGAGGGCTGCCACTGCTGCGTTGATGAGGGACTACAGGCCCCCCCTCGTGGAGGCGAAGAGCAGTATGTCGTCCGCGAAGGCCGCCGCGTTGATCTGGCGGCCCAATACCTTGACACCTATGTGTGAGGGCAGCTGGTCTAAAACACAGTCAACAGCGAAGTTAAAAAGGAGAGGAGACGAAGGACCTCCTTGCCGAACACCTCTCGCTGGCCGCACGGCTGGGGACTCGTCGCCGCCCCCCGCAATTACCGTCGCGCTGTCCGCATAGCAGCCCTCGATGTAGTCGATGAATTCATCCGGAAGACCATAGGCTTTAAGCACAGGGTGGAGGGCCGCATGGTCCAACG
>NC_060140.1:552991822-553219322 GCF_021461385.2 Schistocerca piceifrons
CTTGTGACGATCCAAGAATTTCACCTCTAACGTCGCAATACGAATGCCCCCACCTGTCCCTATTAATCATTACCTCGGGTTCCGAAAACCAACAAAATAGAACCGATGTCCTATTCCATTATTCCATGCACACAGTATTCAGGCGGGCTTGCCTGCTTTAAGCACTCTAATTTGTTCAAAGTAAACGTGTCGGCCCACCGAGACACTCAATAAAGAGCACTCTGGTAGGATTTCAATGGGGTCCGGCTCGGGACGCACGAGCAAGCACGAAGCGGTCGCACGCCTTCGGCTCGCCCTACCGGCAGGACGTCCCACGATAGATGCCAGTTAAACACCGACGGGCGGTGAACCAACAGCGTGGGACACAAATCCAAATACGAGCTTTTTAACCGCAACAACTTTAATATACGCTAATGGAGCTGGAATTACCGCGGCTGCTGGCACCAGACTTGCCCTCCAATAGATACTCGTTAAAAGGTTTAAAGTGTACTCATTCCGATTACGGGGCCTCAGATGAGTCCCGTATCGTTATTTTTCGTCACTACCTCCCCGTGCCGGGAGTGGGTAATTTGCGCGCCTGCTGCCTTCCTTGGATGTGGTAGCCATTTCTCAGGCTCCCTCTCCGGAATCGAACCCTGATTCCCCGTTACCCGTTACAACCATGGTAGGTGCAGAACCTACCATCGACAGTTGATAAGGCAGACATTTGAAAGATGCGTCGCCAGTATGAGGACCGTGCGGTCAGCCCAAAGTTATTCAGAATCACCAAGGCAAACGGACCGGACGAGCCGACTGATTGGTTTTGATCTCTGGTCGGGACTCTGGTTTTTTTTTTTTTTTTAATTTTTATTTACCATCGATAATAATATTTATACATCATAACCCACTATCTTATTTGATTAGTGGGTCATAATTGCACCTGTTGTTTCAATTAGCACCTAATTACAATATATTAAGTCGTGAGCTACAGCTATAATCTAATTATAATGGGCAGCTATATGCATCTATTTGTTTTAACTTCTAAGATTTTTAACTAACCATACTTTCTACTTCCTGCAGCGTCACAGATGTGTCAGAAATGTACAAACCTACTGTATTGCCTTGCCCATCGTGCTAATCCCGATGAGCGTGCCCCTGACACTGGCCGGGCCAGGATGTTAATCGCTGCAGGTTCCTAAATCTAGATTTGTAGTCTAATTTCTACTAACTAATCCTATCCTAAGTCAACTCCAGTGCATTGTCAAATCCTGTTTTTATTTCCCACTCCCCCTAATCCCGTACGTGGCGGATTCCAGACTATAGGGTCGGCCTATCCATGCACAGGCGGTATGGGGGTAGGGCGCGTATTTGTTGTAATCTGTGCTATTTAGTTTTGTTCCCTCATGTATTCTCTTAGCACTTTTTGTGATATCTCGTTGGCAAGTCTATTCAGTGTTTGGAAGGTGTCTTCTTGTCTTATCAGGTGGTATGTGTCATGGTCGGGTAGTTGGTCACGTAGTGTGGAAGCAACATCATTGAAGAGGGGGCACTCGTAAATCACATGATCGGGAGTGCCCCCCGGTTCACCACATTCGCAGGGGGTGTGGCCCTTTTCCCGAACCGACATAAGTATGCCGGGTAAGGCCCATGTCCAGTGAGAAAATGAATTAGTCCTCTGGTGGGTTCAAAATATTTCATTTTTAGCCGTTCTCTAATGCTTGGAATCAACTCGTGTGTCCTGCGCCCTGTTTCATCTGTGTCCCACAGTTCTTGCCATAGTTGTACCCCCCTTTGCCGATTCTCACCCTTGTCCCCTGCCCCAATGCCTAAGATCTCCTCTATTTTTGTTACATTTCCCTTCTTAATCCAGAACCATGCAGCCTGTTCCCTGATTTTAATGTCCAGGGGGCAAAGCCCCATTATGACTAGTAGTGCTCCCCCTGGTGATGTTCTGTAAGCACCTACCGATCTAAGTATCACGTTCCTTTGAACCCTTCTCACTGTCATGGCGGGCACCACCCTCGTGAGCCTGTGTGCCCAGACTCCCAAGCCGTAACCCACTTTCGATGTTAATATACTATTATGATAGAGTCTTATGAGATGAGGTGGAACATGAAATCTTTTATGTCCTATGGATATGAGGTTGTTTAGTGTTTGGAGGGCTTTCTGGGTTACGGTTCCGATGTGTTTCCCAAAATTCCACTTCTCATCAATGATGATGCCCAAGTATCGTGCGTCATGTCTCCAAAGAACCGGCGAGTGCTCGATTCGTACAGTCGGGTTACGGATTAATTGTCCCTTCAGTAGTAAGTAGGTGGACTTACTTGGTGACACCGTCATTTTGGTGTTTTGACACCACAGTTATAACTTGTTTAGGGCACTCTCTATTTTAGGTTCAATGTCTTTGCAGCTACGGCCGCCAATAGGAGGAGGTCATCTGCATAGGCTATCACCTCTAGCACTTCTTCACTTTGTTGTAGGGTGTCTAGTAAAGGCTCCATGTGGATGTCCCAGAACAGGGGCCCTAACACAGAACCCTGAGGACAGCCCTTTGTTATAGATTTTCCAATTCTCTCGCTAGAAGATGATAGCCAGTCCTCCCCTTCCTCGCAATAGCTCCTCAGACAACCATATAGCGGCCCTGGGCACTCCTTCTCCCACAAGCAGGAGAAGAGCGAAGGCCACCACAGGTTGTCGAAGGCGCCACTGATGTCAATCATGATGCCCACCATGTACTTATGTGGGATAGAGCCACAGACTTCAGCAGCCAGGGCGATTGCATCAGATGTCGATCGCCCAGGCCTGAAGCCGAACTGCCTGTCGCTCACCCCATGCAGCACCCGATGTGCAGCCAGTCTGTCAGCTAGTAGCTTTTCTAAAATTTTCCCTAGTACGTTAATCAAGCAGATTGGTCTGTAGGATTTTATATTTGTTGGATCTTTATCTAACCCTTTCCGAATAATAACTACATTCGCGGTCTTCCACACCCCTGGAATTTTTTGTTGTAGCAGACACTCGTTATATAAGTGAGTGAGTGGTGCAGTTAGCTGGGGAGCTAGGAACTGCACCACCTCGGCTACAATGCCGTCTAGCCTGGGAGCTTTACCCCTTTTAAGTGATTTTATGTGGGCAGCCACCTCTTTCTCCGAGAAAGGGTAGACTGCCGTATTGTTGGTGTATTCATTGAGATTGTCATGTCTTAGTTGTTGTTGCTGATCAGATTCCCCATCCACGCTATCATCAGGCAGCAGGGACCGGAGGAGGACCTCAGCAGTTTCCTGCCAGGGTTCTGTCATCCTGTCCCCGTGCCTGACTGTTGATAATTCCAGTGGAGAGCGGATCTTCTCTCGTACTAATTTATATGGTGTACCCCAGGGGTCCAATGCCAATTGGCTCTGGACGAAGTTTTCCCAGCTTTGTATTCTAATGGCCTGGAGTTCCTTCTGGAAACGAAGTTTAGCCTCCCGATACTGCATCAGCCATCTTTGCCGTTCCGGCCAGACGACACTGCGCTGGTAATATCTTCTCAACCTTCTGACAGACCGGCGCATATCCTCGAGTTCAGGCGACCATGGTGATGGAGAGGCTGCTATGGCCTTCCTCCTGGTCGGTACGGCAGCTTTCACCGCGCTGGTTATGGCATTGGTCAGTTCCTCTGCTCGGTCGTTTACGTCTATGTCAGAGTCTGCGCCACCTTCTGGCAAGGCAGGAATGACGCACTCCATCGCTAGTCGTTCCCAATCAGCCCTTTTGTAATTAAACTGCGTTTCCCACCCCATGGCCCAGCGGGACACTCTTCCACCTACAATGAATGTTATTAGGTTGTGGTCGCTTGTGGTGGCGTTTTCTTCTACTTTCCACTCTTGTATTGTGTTAATTGCATTGGTGGTGGCTAGTTATGTCAATGTTCGTGCCTGGTCCTCCTCCCCCAGCATATGTTGGAGGATAGCCAGGCTTGTTAACTATCGTTAGTTGTGATGCCATGATAAAATCCTCTACTTTCTCTCCATTGGTGTCCCTTGTGCCGCTGTGCCACAGGGGGGATTTTCCGTTGATATCAGCAGTGATTATCACCTTTCGTCCTTGCAATGCCGTGGTTACTGTAGCTAGATGGTCAAGATGTGTTTCAATGTCATCCCTGTACTGAAAGTACATATTAATTAGTATTATTGTTCCACAGGGAGATAGCAGCTCCACGACATTGCAGTGACTATTAGTGAACTGTGGTAGTGTAGTTACCTTCAGGGCTTTGTTCGTGATTATTATTGTCGCTTTCGGATTATCTCCTTGGCTGATGACCTGCTACGTCGCGGCTACAAATGCAATTTTTCCAGCTAGGGAGTACGGCTCTTGCAGACAGAGAACGTCCAGCCTCCTCTCCTCCACTTCCTTACGTAGCTCATGCATTACAAGTCGACTATTATGTGTGTTGAGTTGGCCAATGGTAATTTTTGTCATCTACAGAAAGTATGTATGTATGTGGTCTTCTGGCCATGTCTTGTTCCAGTCAAACGTAATACGTCCATTAGCCAGAACTGACTGTTCGTAAATGTCGTTTAGGTCAAATTTTTCTCCTCTTCTCTCGAATACTTTCTTTAGTAAGTCTCGCAGGGCTCCGAAGTCGGTGGGGAGATTCACTGACTTAAGCTGTATTCTGTCTACAGCCTCCATTACCGAGAAGGTGACTCTTCTTCCATATTTGTGTCCTATGTGGACCACATGTCGTAAGGCAGTGGTCAGGGTAGCTGGCTGCTCCAATCTTGCCAGTTGCATGGTAAATTCTAGATTTGGATATATCCGAACCGGATCTACTGGCGGTAGTCTTACCACTGGGGTGTCTTGAGAGCTTGTTATTGTGCTCTCTTGCACAGGCTTTTGTTCTTTCAGGTTGCTTTCATCTATTGGGATCACAGGTACAGGATGCCTTTGCCGTTCCTGGTGTTTTATCGGCTTCACTTCCTGGCTGACAGAGGAGGGAGTAACCATAGGGATAGATTCCGTCTGGATACATTTATCGATTTTCGGCGGATCTGTTTGGATACTTTTGTCAGCTGTCTCAGTTATCGGATCTCTCGAAAGAGACTTTATAAATTCTTCAAACCTATTTGCCCTGATGGCATCCCTCCTCCTTTTGCTAGGGGATTTTCGCTTTGGTATCCTGTTTTGTTTGATGTACTCAGCCATAGTCCGTTCTGGATATCAGTCTCTGCTCCAGCATGCGGTACGTATGGCAATTTCGTCCTGAGGCTCCGTAGCTTTTCTTCCCACGTCTCTTGCAGGGAATGCATACACTTGCAGCTTTACATTCTTTTCGTGTGTGACCGTCTTCGCCACACCTGGAGCACGCCGACCCCCTGGTGCAGTGCCTTAGAATGTGGTCTAGGTCTCCACTATTATGGCAACGAGGTACCACAAGGTAGTCCCTAATATTAATGGCATGGAAGCCAACATACAGCCTGCCCATTGTTATTATCTGCTTCCATATTTGTGCTGTGACCTCGGCGACGTTTTAAATCTCAGCTTAAAAGAATCCTTTAACTCATTTTCATTCATTTGGTCAAAGTTATGGTCCTTTATAGTCTGGTACAGTTCTTCGTTTGTCATTGTTGCTGGTACATCGTATAGGATAACCAAAGGGTTCCTTTTTCTCGGCGGTTCACACTTGACCACTGAGTTCAGCTTAGGATTCTTTAACAATTTTTCTTTGTCTTCCTCTATAGCCACCTCCACAATCACTGAGTTCCTACTAGGTTTAACTTTATTTATTCTGATTTTATCTTTTGCTGGATCAATACTTTTGGTCAGCAACTCTTGTATTTTTTTCACACTCGTGTCTTGGCCTGGTAGAGTTCTGAGGAAGACCACTGTGTCTGACCGCTTGGTCACCTTGGCGATCGTTTCTTTCGTAGTTTGTCGCTTTGGCGGTGCTTGCGCGACCACTCCAGCCCAAGTCTTCATTGGTTGCCTTCTTAATCTTTAATTCTCACTTTCTAACTCCTCTACGCGGCCTTCGAGCTTGGCGTGGTCGATGGCCCATGCAGCCGGCTCGTTCTTAATAATAGACAATGCCGCCTGACTTATCTTCCCGTTTTTGATGTTCTGCTCCAAGAGCAGCGTGATACATACGTGTCTATGAGTGACGGTTTCGTCTTCTACCAGTCCCGTCTCGTCCTGAGGAGAGGGATCAAGCATCGTAGATGCTCGCTTGAGCGCACTCGATTCACTCGTCTCAGTTGTAGCCATATTGATTAACCAGTGAAAAAGGGATGGGAGCCCGTCTCTTACCCCAGACCGACTCCTCTGGCATGGGGGGGGGACTTCTGCAGCTCGCCCACCGACCTCATCCCTAGTTCAAGGTCACTACAGAGCTGTTGGGTTCAGCGCTCCGTCGCCAGCGCACTGGTCCCCATCGATGGCCTCGTCGTCGACGATTTCACACGACGCTCCTCGGCAAGTGCACCCCGCACTCCAGAGAGGTGGATGCGCCCCTCGCCCTTCGCTGCCTACTTGCCCGAGCTTCCACCTCCCAGCCAAGGACCCACTCCTACTCAGGTGGTGGGTCGGTCCCCCAGTCGTTCGGCGATCTGGGCCCATCTAACCTAGCCCAGGCGATGTCACCACCTCCTGGGTTTGGCAGAACACGCCCCGGTTACCCAGGGGCACGGCGAAGCACCCTTGCCGACTCTCGCCGTGATCCCACGCCGACAAACGAAGTCGCCGGCATGCAGAGTACCTGCTGGTCTGTGCCCTGTGAACAAAAGGGACTGATGTTCGGTCCCTCGACACAGCTCCTCCTGTGCCAAGCACCCTTCGCTTTTGCATCGGGTTGGGTTGCAGCTCTCCTTTTTGTTGCAAGGCAGAATGCCGAGCTTAACATCTGGCACCATGGGAAGGCGGAAAGAACCAATTGGTAATTATTCTGCAAACAGGAGGAGGCTGAGCTCCCCTGCACGATACACCTCGAAACCCTCTCAGGTCCCGGCGGCACACAGCGCCGTCCTGAGTACTTGGTCGGGTTCGAGAGGGGCGCAATCGCCCGGAGTTAGGCGAGTAGACGCTTTCAGTGCGACCATCCGTGCTCCCAACTGAGCTTGCCACTGCCGACAGAGGCCCGGGAGCGTGCTGTCGTGGCGTTGCTGGCGGGAGACAACACGCGGCCACCAACAGTGACCAGGCAGCTCCAACGCCAGCGCCACAGAAGGGCAAAGCCCCACTTGGGTGCCAAAGTGAACTCTCCCACCACAGCACACGCGCCAACACGTCCGCACAGCTGCGATACAAACCACCAGCAGGAACCGCTGGGGCGACGAGCAGCAGACGGTGTCGAGGCGCCGAGCGCCGGGCGGCGGCGCATCCTCAACGCACACAGTCCTCAATCGGACCAGCACACTGCAGATGTCCACCGCACTTCGCACCGGGCCCACGAGGACCGACTTTGGCCACACGGCGCCACGCGCAGGGTGCGCCGGCGCGCAGCTGCGCCACCTGCCGTATCCGTCGGCCGGCACGCTTGCCACTGGACGCCCCCACGAGCCGGCTGTAGCGCGTGCGCCCGCGCAGCGAGCGGCCAGCACCCCGGGGCAGTCCCACCCAGCCACTGCCGCGTATCTCTTCATACCCACATGCCTTTTCACGTTCGTGGGTATGCTGGGTATCGCTGAAACAACTGGTTAGTAGCTGTACCGATCGTCGCTATCACAGATTCACCTCCAGCGTGAACAACCGCTCAACAACGGATTTCCAGGTCATTTGCGTATCTTCAGCACCAAACGTAGGCGTCGTTCGCCATTTGCGAATTCACCGATTCTTGCATGCCTGTATGTTATGTGTCACGACACACTACATCAGCCCACAAACACGCAGCGCAGTGTGCACAACGAGAGAACACGTGGAAGGTGGCCCGCGTACGTATGTGATGTCCACTGTGCATCTGACTGTCAACCGGCCTCTGAAGCGTGTCGCAGATGTGAAACGCAGTGCACCATGGTGTCACGTTGTGTGAGAAAATACGACTAAACCGGAATACACGCGTCACTGCATCAACAGATGGCTCACGCTGACCCTCATCCAGAGCGACATGTAATCTGTTCGTCCGTTCCCCCTCCCCCACCCCCACACGTCTCTACGGCGTACACCAGTGCAATCTAGCTATAATGGGGAGACGAGACAAATAGCATCGTGTACAACATATGGGCCTTGGGGTTCACCATTGTTGGGTGCAGCCATTGTATGGTCACACATGTGCCACAGTGTTTCATTCAGTACGTAACGACCGATGTTCAGTACAGTCGGTGGGTTATGTGTACGACGTCAGCGGACAGTGGACACAGTCCGTACCATGACGTAAACCGATTGCGTCGGCATGCGAATGCCAGTGAACAGCTGCGAAGCTCATTGAACATGCAAACTCCTGATCGACCAGCTTTAGAAGGCAGGAGGGCGATATACGTCCAGCAGCAGTACGTATTACACTGGACAGTGTGAGCATCTGCAAAGTAATCAATACTCGCAAGTTGTTGACGGTAGTGAACAATGTTGGAGGGTTGCTGTTAGGCAACACTACATTAACGATTTGTATTCCAATTACAGGGCAGGTTAAGGCACAACTTGGGTCTGGTTAAGGCACAACTTGGGTCAGGTTAAGGCACAACTTGGGTTAGGTTAAGGCACAACTTGGGTTAGATTAAGGCACAACTTGGGTTAGGTTAAGGCGCAATGTGGGTTAGGTTAAGGCACAACTTGGGTTAGGTTAAGGCACAACTTGGGTTAGGTTAAGGCACAACTTGGGTTACGTTAAGGTACAACTTGGGTTAGGTTAAGGCACAACTTGGGTTAGGTTAAGGCACAACTTGGGTTAGGTTAAGGCACAACGTGGGGTAACGGTGTGTCTATGGGTCTAGGTTTCGTTCATAGTGGGGATAGGTGGTGGCTGCCTCTAGCAGCGCCAGATGTGTCAAGGCAGGATGCACATTTGGCTGATGTAAAGTGGTGTGTCAGTTCCATGCTTTTACCAGGGGAGTGGCAGACCTATGTGTTTCATTCCTGGTATTGATTGTCTTGTGGTACAAGGTATTGTGGTGATGTTGGGTGCACCACTGTGGAGGATATGTGTGGGTGTTGTTTGCTGATCTGAGCAATGTTGCTTGTGGGCGGAGTGGGACATTCTGTCTTATTAGTGGACGTCACATTCTGGTTGTGATAGTGTGGATGGTGTTGTGTGGCGGAGAGGATGCAGTGGATGTTGTTTCATGATGGTGCTTTAGTGTTGTGGCTGTGTCTGTTACAGGCAGAGTGTACTGTGTGATAGAGTGTCTGGGTGAAGTGGTGTTCACATTGCACCAACTTAGAGCATGTATAGGGACACTTTTTTTTTCAATTGCCGCCCTGATTTTACGACCCACCACCTAAGTGCTTAAGGTGGGTCTATTTTGACCACTTGGCCACTACGACTGGTGTACGAGTGCTGATGTAGTTGAAACTCACACCAGTCCCCTCATCCGGCCGTACCGTTGCCCGTGTCCCGACACGTGGTGGCGGGTGTTTCCTTTTTTTTTTTTTTTTTCCTTATTTTTTTCTTTACTTTGGCAGCTTTCCCAAAACTGTTATAACAAAATTTTACAAAATTAAATTTGGATTAGAAGAAGGAAATACAAGGAATAGTTTAGACTGAAGAGGAGAAAAGACGATAGGAAAGGAAGAGATGATAGTCCCTCCACCTTAGGGTACTGAGGATGAGCGCCTTGGGATTTATCTTCAAGCCTCTGCTCCTCAGTCTCCTAACCTTAGCCTAGGAAGTTCTAATCTATTCTATTTATAACAATTGATATCTCTATTTATTTCTAGCAGGTTATTTATATACAGGTTTAAAGTGCCGTGGTAGCTGATGGCAGTTGCGACGGTGTGCTGACACTGTTTATACCTAATTTCATACATTAACCTAATCGGTATTGTCCATTGCAGGACTACTTATGTAAGTCTATTGCGTGTCAGTTGTTTTATATTGAGTCTTAGTTTACCTCTTCCGCACTATGGTGTCTGTCTGGGTGCTGCATATGGGTTTACCGGTTGTGTGGTCTTCCGTTCCTGTACTCTTTGTGGCATTCATCAGAAATTTTGTCTGTTAGTGCGTTCAATTCGTCCCAAAGTTCTGGTGTTCTGATCGCGTCGTATATGTGTTCCTCTGTCTGTAGGTGTTGTATCCCAGGTGTGTTCCTGTGCTGTCTGTACTTCCCGCAGAATAGGATCGTGTGTTCGGGGGTTCCAATACTTCCACATGTACATGTTGATGTGTCTCTAAGACTCACGCGATTTAAGTGCGTGGGATAAGGTCCGTGGCCAGTCAAGAAGTGTACCATGCCGCGGCTAGTATCGGCATGTTTCATTCTTAACCTTTCCGTTATGTTCGGAAAAAATGTATACACTCTCCGTCCCTTATCGCTTGTACCCCATTCCTGTTGCCATGTGTCGATTTTCCATTTTTTGAGGTCCCTCTTATTGTTCAGCGGGGAACCAGTCATTATGTTGACCTGGTCTAGTCTACCCATCTTTAACCAGTACAGAGCGGCCCGATATTTGATTTTAATATCTATCGGGAAGATTCATAGCACGACACACAGTGCTTCGACTGATGTAGTGCCGAAGGCTCCTGATAATCGCAGAAGGACGCTTCTCTGCCCTCGCCTAACCGCTGTTCTATTTGTGGCGAGGTTGAGTCTGTGCGCCCACGTACTGGCCGCAAAGCTTAGCACTGATTCGAAGAGTGCGCAGTGGTAAGTTCGTGTGACTGACAGAGGAAGTCTGTATTGTCCTGAATTAATCCTTGCCAGTTTATGTAGTATTTTTTCTGCCTTGTCTGTTGTTATTCTGATGTGTTCATGGAAGTTCAGTTTCTCATCTATGTATACGCCCAAGTAGCGGGTTACTGTCATTCTCATTATGTTGGTGTTCCCTATTTTAATTGATGGATTGCGTCTGAGTTGTCCTTTCAGCAGTGTGTATGTTGTTTTGTTGCCCGCTATCTTGAGTTTGTTTGTGTTGCACCATTGTGTTATTGTTTGGAGTGTGCCACTTGCCTTCTCCTCTAGCTGGGCTCTTGTATTTGCTGAGATAACCACCAGTAGGTCATCTGCATAGGCGACAGCACCGTCTGTCCTCATATCCTCATCCAGCAGTTGCAGGAGAGGTTCAAAAATTATGCCCCAGAAGATTTGTCCACAGATCGATCCCTGCGGACATCCTTTGGTAATTTTCCTTATTACCTTCCGGTTGCCCACACACCATTCCACTATTCTGTCTCTGCAGTAGTCTAATAGACTGTTGTATAGGGCTGCAGGTACTTCCATCTGGCGTAACCTCAGAAACAGTGCTGGCCACCACAGGTTGTCAAATGCTCCTGCGATGTCTATCATGATTGCCAAAGAGTATGTTTTATCTGTGTTATGCGTGATTTCTAGAGCTCTGTTTATTGCATCATCAATGCTTTTTCCTTTCCGAAATCCAAACTGGTAAGGGTTCATTCCAAGTAGGGTTCTGTGAGCCTGCAAGCGGTCACACAGTAGCCTCTCTTGGATTTTTGCCATGGTGTTTATGAGGCATATAGGTCTGTAGGATTTCGGATCTGATTGGTCTCTGTCTGCTGATTTTCGTATGATGACTGCATTTGAGGTTTTCCAGACTGTCGGTACATGCCCTAGCCTTAAGGCGTCGTTTAATAGTTCTGTTAGATATGGGGTGATCTGTGGTGCTAGCCTCTTAAGCACTTCTGCATGGATCCTGTCAGGTCCAGGTGCTTTCTTGTTTTTTAGCTCTCTTATCGCTACCGCAACTTCCTCGTGCACAAAGGGTCAGGTGACGGCGTCGGTGTCATACTGTTCATGTAGTTCTTGCCTGCGTGTGATCTGTTCCTGTGTGTCTGTGTCTGTGGCGTCTTCCGGGAGGAGTTTGTTCAGCAGATATTGCGCTGTGTTTCTCGATCCCACTGTCATTGTGCCGTCATCCTGCCGTAGCGTGCTTAATGCCAATGGGGTCTTGATTTTTTCTGTCAGAATCTTGTATTGTTCCCCCCAGATATTCTGTTGCGCGTGTGTGGCAAAGTAGCTCTCCCAATGTTGTTTTCTGGTCTGAAGTAATGTCTTTTTGAAGAGTTCTTTGGCTTCCCTATATGTAGCTAGTCTTAGTAGTTTGTCTCTTTGTAGCCATGTCCTCTGGTATAGTTTACGTTTCCTTGCCATGTCACGTTTGAGTCTGGTTAATTCGTCTGACCATGGGGTTTCCCATTGTTTGCTGTGTGTGCGCATAGGTATTGCTTTTTCTTGTGCTTTTTGGATGATTTGTGTCAGTTTGTGTGCTCTGTAGTTCACGCTTCCCTGTATGTTGTGTACATTTTCGTTTTGAACAATTTGTTGTAGTCTGTCCCAGTTTGCTCTTTTGAAGTTGAAATGTGTTGTGTTTTGTGTGGTGCAGTTATTGTTTGTTGTGAGTCTTATTTCGATTATGATGTGATCACTTGTGGTCAGAGAGTCGTGTATGGCCAATCTTTGCAGTCGTCCTAATGTTCTCTCATTCACCAGAGTAATATCGATTTTACTGGCAGAACCGTCTGCACCTCTGTACGTAGGTGTAGGTCCGTCTTCGTTTATAATATGTAGTTGCGTCTCCTGTCTGACGTCGTCGACTTTCCGTCCTCTGTCGTCCGTTCTGTCCGAGTGCCATAGTGTGGATCTGGCGTTAATATCTGCACATATAATTAGGTTCTTATTTCTAGAATACTCAGCAATGTCTTGTATCATATATAGGTATGGCTCAACGTTGTCACTGTACTGTGCATATAATGATGAGACCACCCACGTGTCTCGACCCTTGGTTATTTCTGCTGTGGCCAGATGGCTGTTGCATAGCTGCGTGATCTTTATGATGTTTAACGTTTTGTTGAGGACAACTATGGCAGCCTTGTAGTTTCGACTGTCCGAGATTGTGACAGCGTCCCAGGGTAGGTGGGTTAAGTTTCCCTGGGATGTTACATAGGGTTCTTGCAGGCAGAGAATATCCGCCTGCAGGTCCAGTGCTACCTGCGGCAGTTCTGCACTAACGAGTGTGCTTCTGTTTGCATTAAGTTGTATTATTCTCATGGGTGTTTCACATGAAGGTAAAATTTGTGTCCTGTTTGCGAGTAGTCAAAGTCTGTTCTGCCGTGTGCCCTCACTTGGTCCTTGTATACCTGGTGTGGGTTATATGTTACCCCCCCCCCCCCCCCCCCTCCGACTACACTCTAGTATAACTAATTTTTCTAGCTGTGCTGGGTCTGTAGGTATATTTTCGGTCTTTAGAGTCATTCTGTCAGATTGTTCGGTGGTCGGGATGCATACATAGGTGCCTAGTGGATGAAGGAGTCTGGTTAGTAGTCTCTGTGTTGTGGTGAATGTGTCGTTGTGTTCTAGCCTACTTAGTCTTAAGTTTAGTTCTACATTATTATAGTCATCATGCCATCGTTTTTGACATTCTTTTCCCTTCTGTTCTTTTTCTACATATGGGATGATTCCGTTGTATTTATCTCGAAGTGCAGATGTCACCGGTTTGGCGTCTTGTTCCGTCTTCCGTGATGCTGAAGCTGATGAGCTGTTACCTGCGGCTCTTCTTCTTTCACCACTACTTTTTCTTTTACTAACGCTACCTGTTGCACTCTCATCACCTTTCAATTTGTTATCACTGTCTGCACTTTCATCATCACTATCGCGATCACCTACAAGTAGGTTTGTGTCAAGAACTACTACCTTATTCCTATTTGTTTCGTTACATCCCGTCAGCTGTTGTGTTTCGTTGTGTTGTTGTGGTGTTATGCATTGTTGTGTATGATCTACAGGGTTAATTATCCCTCCAGACACAAAGTTCACTGGTTTTATATAACCTGTACATCTTTTTGTGTCATACATTTTTGGTGTGTTGTCGTTTGTTCTTTCTTTGCTGTTAGCTTCGGTATAGTCGAGTGTTGTGTGAGATTTCTGTGTATTGTCCATTTGTTCATTTTCAGAGTGTTTGTTTGGGGTTACAGACTTGTCTGTGTGTGTTATTGTTTGTGTGCTATTGTTTCCTGTTTGATTGGTGTTGCTGTGTACATTATATAGCACTTAAAACTCCAGCTCGTCAATTCGCGCCTGCAGTGATTGTTGGTAACTGACCCAGTAATGCATCTGTTTTTTCAGTTGTTTGGCTATGTTATAACGTATTGCTCGATTAAATACCATGTCGTCGATAAAGTCAATGGTATTTATGTAGCTATCATGCAGTGCATGCATGCCTTGAAGAGATGGGATATCGTCTGTATGTGTGAGGTAATTGGGGAGCAATCCCATGTGCCTGCGCCAGCTTATAGCTCTTTGGTGGTTTCGATTGATGGTCGATGGTGACTTATAGTTTGTTCTTTGCATTCTTCATTGGGGCAATGTTGGACTGCTTTCACTCTCCATAGTCGAAGCTCTGTAGCAGTCGATCTTGGAGGAATTTATGAGTTTGACAATCAAGAACTCTTCGTCTGGCACACAATTTGCCTCGGATTCTGCAGGGGATGCAGATGTCTTGTTCTGCTAGTTTGCACTGACTTTTTATGTGGCCCTTCCTTTTGCAATTTGAGCTCGTGACTTCTGTGTCTTTACACTGCTTTGTGGTGTGTCCTATATCACAGTACTTGTAGCAGGTGGGGACTTGAGCGAAATTTTTGACAGTTAGAGACTGAAAATCTATATAGACTCTGTCCCGTTTTGTCAATATTTTGTGCAATTTCGGCGTGACCTCAATTACTTGATGGTTGTAACCCCGTCCTCTTGGTCCTGTTCGGAATTTAATTTTTGTCTCTTTCAGGAAAGCTTCTTTCTGAACTTCTTCGCTGAGATTCAATTCATACAGGCTTTCAAGAAAATCTTCGTCACTGATTGTGTCTGGCACGTGGTGTATGATCACAAGCGGTCTTTTCTTCCGTGGGGGCTCGCACCTGATTGTGTTAATGTTCTTCGCTGACTCAAGCAGCTTTTTACAATCGTCGTGCGTTGCAGTTTCAACTATGACAGCTGTTGCTGTGGTTGTGACCGCCTTGATTTTTATTTTGTCTTTTTTTGGGTCGAGTTTCTGTGTGAGGGTTTGTCGCACTATTTTTGGATTCTTATTTTCTGTTGAGGTGATGAACAGTGTTGTCGCTTGTTTAGCTTTGGCCTGTTCTATTTTCAGTGTTTCTTTGGATTTCGGTTGGGATTTGGCAATTCTGGCGAAGGTTGGTAGTGCTGGGAGTGTTGTCTCAGGTTTAGTTTGTTTTGCCTCAACCAGAAGGATTTTGACATATAGGATACCTCTATTCATGAAATGTAAGATATAGGAGTGGACTGCAACTTAGGAGTGTGGGAAAAGTCTGCCTTGCATCTGCTGGAGTTGCGCGTTGGGCGGTGGTGGTGCGGTATGTACGAGTGCGGGTGGAATGGTTGTCACTCGATCACTTGTTACGGCACGGCCACTGGAGTTGGGGCGGCTGTGGTGGACAGAGGGTGCAGGCTTTGTGGGAAGGGTCGTAAAATGGGCACTGTGGGCGACATCGATGTCACAGTCGGCTTGGCGTCTCATAGATGGCGGTATCGTCTTTGGAGTGGGACTGGAGAAGGTGATGGTTCGAGAGCCTAACAGATGGCGGTATAGTGTGCTTGACATGGTGGACGTAGTGCTGTCAGATTCTCGTAGATTGATCGTAGATTGCAAGTCGTTCCGTCATATCTGGATATATGGAGATACTGTGTTTCAGCAGTACGGTGGGCGTAGTTTCGTTGGATACCTATAGATGGAGGTAACGTGTTTGGGCTGCATGCGAATGTAGTTTAGTCACATTCTCAAAGATGGCTTTGGTGTGCCTGTGGGTGGCCTTGTCGACGTCGTAGCGTCAGAGTCCGATAGATGGCAGTATGGTGTCGTCACGAAATAGGCAAGTGAGTAACGTGGGTATTTCACAGATGGCGGTATCGTCTGTTTTTGGGATGTTTATTGTGGACGTTAATGTCGTGACTACGAGAGGGAGCGCGCGAATGCGTCGTCAATGTAACACACGTCGGTGTCGTGCAACCATTATCTCTTTATTTATATGTCATTTATTTATTGCTGTTACCTATTTGGTTTATTTATTTATATCCTTATTTATCTGTGGATTGTTTATTTCTTTACCGATTACGTTAATGTGCCGATAGTACTGTGCTTCCTTTCTATTAGGTTTATTGTGTAGCTGCCGAATTCCTCGACACACCGTCCTCTAGCTTGACGCGTCCCACAGCTTGTCCTGTCCTACGGACTAATCACCACCCACACTAACTGCCCCGTGGACTTGCCAACGACACACCCTATCCCAAGTCTATTTTCTTACAAAACATCATGTCTTATTATATTTTATTTCACATTCGTAGTAGAAAGGCATTGTAGTTCACCGTACTGCGGTGTACGCTATATTACCACAAATCGCTGGGGCCGACGAAAACGCACCATTGCCTGCAGGGTACCGCGACCGACGCACGACACCCACGCGACACAGCTGCCTCCACGCGACGCTGCGACCAGTGGGCCGACACCGCCCGTCTAGCCAACGCCACCTAGGAACAAGGCCTCACATCGTGAGTCTAAGGAACCTGTGACGTCACGGGTAGGGGTCTGAGAAGCTAGGAACCGACTACCGACACACGTGATTCGTAGCGTTTCCATGTTGTACTTTGTGCTGTTCGTGAGTGGTTATTTGATCTATACTCAGTTACGATGCCCCGAAGGTGTTGTATGCCGAATTGCAGCGGCAATTACGATAATGGACCTAAAGTCAGTGTATTTTATTTTCCATCTGACGAGAATTTAAGACGAAAATGGTTATCGGCTGTTCACAGACAAGACTGGACACCGAGTAAGCACTCTGTTGTAAGTATCAGTGTATTTGTTTGGTTAGTGTGTCGTAGTTACTTGAAATGTAGTACAGCTGAACAAAATACAGTAAACAGAAGAACATATTTATAATCTCATACCTCGTTAATTTTCGTTATATGTTTTAAAGAGAACTGTATGCTTGTTTTTAGATATGTGAACTGCATTTCAACAAGGACGACATTTTAAGCAGTACCAGTATGTATGACCCGAAAACTGGTATACTCTTGACAGCACCGTTGGATCGTCGACGCTTGAGAAAAGGTGAGTTACGAAACACGCTCTTAGTAAAGTACAGTGGCATAAGAACTATCTTTATTTCACTTATATGCTGTGAGATCGGTTTCATACTTCGTTATTAATTTTTTCAGATGCTATCCCATCGAAGTTGCCTGGATGCCCATCTTACTTGTCGAGTCATCAAACTGCAGTACGAGAGGACCCAGAAATTCGTAGGGGGCGTTTAGAAAATCGTGCTCTTCAAATTGCTATCCAAGAAAGTGTGGACACACATGCGAAAATGATTGATGCGATATCGTTCGATAGTTTAGAACAAATGAAAACAAAGTTGAGTGAATGTGAAAAGCACAGTGACTGGGTAGTGATAAACAAATCTGACAGTGTGAGACTAGTGTTACTAAAGCATAATCCTTACCCAAGAATTTTTTGCCACGTAGTTATAAGCAGTGGTTTATTACTCAGTGTCTTCAGTAATGATATTGAAGTGAAATGTATTGGAAACATGAAATTTCCCATGAAAGTAAACAACATACAGGTGGTAAGTGATGTTCTTAAGAACATTTATCTTCTGTATAATAGTTCTGAGGCTCCTGTAGATAACATTTTGTCTTTAATTGACCAGTTATTGCAAAATTTATTAGAAAAGTTGCCAGGAAACGAAACTAAAATTACATTTTTGAAGGAACAGATTTCATTTTTGAAGTGCAGAAGTTCAACTCAATTTAGGTATGATACTAACTCTATGATAATGTGGTCATTAGTACATTCTACAAGCCCACATGCTTACAAATTTTTGAGGAACACTGACAGTTTTTCTATGCCTAGTCCTAACACCCTTTCAAGGCTTTGTAGTAAACTCTCAACAAATCCTGTCATTGAGCAACAGGGTCATCAGTTTATGAGCTACATCACAAATAAAGTAGGTACTTTATCCTCAGATGATAAAACTGTGCTCCTGTTGATGGATGAAATTCATCTGAAGTCTCAGCTTGATTACAAAGCTGGAAATGTTGTAGGATGTGCCTTTAACACTGAAAAATTTTTGTGTGCAACCAGCGCCTATGTTTTTATGGTTCAGAGCATGGAATCACCTTACAAGGATGTGGTATCTATTCTGCCAGTTCATACTATTCAGGGTGATGTTCTGTTCTCTTACATTAAAGCAGTCATTGTTAAATTAGAAGCAGTTGGATTTGAGGTGGTTGGTATAGTAGCAGACAATAATGCAATTAATAAGAAAGCAATGTCTAAGTTTTCTACTCTTCCAGATGTGAAAATAAAGTATGATCACCCTGTACAGTCTTCTCCAAATCGCCCATTGTATTATTTTGTGGACACTGTCCATATTTTGAAGTGTATCCGCAATAACTGGTTTAACCAAAAGGAGCAGATCTTGTGTTTTCCTGACTTCAGTGACAGTTTGAAGGGAGGTTTGTCTTCTGTTGGAGCACTGAAAGAATTGCACTTGATAGAAAAAGATGAACTATTGCAATATGGCAGTTCCTTAACTTTGAAGTCTCTATTTCCTAACTCAATTGAGCGCCAAAATGTCAAGTTAGTGTTGCGTATTTTCAGTGATACGACAGTTGTTGCTTTGGACACATTTGGTTCAAAGAAAGCAATTAGCAACTGGGAAAGTACTGCAACATTCATAAAAATAATAAATCGTTGGTGGGATATTGTAAATGTAAAAACATTACTCAAGGGACAGAGGTTAAGAAATATTTTCCAAGAACCTGTGACTAGTAAATCCCATCACATACAAGAATTCTTACAGTGCTTCATCTCATGGTTATGTTCTTGGGAAGAGAGTAGTGATGAAAGAAAACTTACTCGAGAGACACATAGCGCTTTGAAACACACAACTGCTGCTTTGATAGACTTCAGTGACTACTGGCTTTCTGAGAAAAACAGATCATATTTGCTGTTAGGAAAAGTACAGACAGACAGTTTAGAAGACAGGTTCGGCAAATACCGCCAGCTATGTGGGGGAAATTATCATGTTTCTCTAAGACAAGTTTTTGAAACTGAACAAAAACTAAGGGCACAGTCTATGTTTTCCCTTGTGCTTCGGTCGAAAGTAGTTGGGGATGTTGTTATTAAGACCACTGATATTTTTTCTACTCATACTCAAATTCAGGGATTAAAAGAAACATCAATACCAGAATTTTTAAATGTAGCAGTAGATGAAAATGATGTTGATGGGATAGATGAGAATACTTGGCCACTGTTGCATTACATAGCAGGTTACTGCTCACACCAAGCTATTAAAAAAAACCATTGTGAATATTGTAAGGTATTCCTTACTACAGATGAAATGAAGCAGGGTGGTGATGATTTGATTATGGTAAAAGACAGAGGAGGGTTGACATATCCTGCAGATGATGTAGTAGTGTGTGTGACATATGTCTATTTAACTCTACAGAAAATTCTGAAAGACCAGGAAATTTTATTTTTAGAACAGGCAAATCAGAGAAATGTACTTGTGAAGGTAGCATCCCACAACATTCCCAGCTATCTTTTTTATGGGTTTCACTGTAAAAATAAACACTCAATTGATTCAGTCATGAATTGCATACTGTTTTGCTGTGCAAATATTTTGCTAAACAATTACACCAAGAGGAGAAATGATGTAAGTACTGTTAAAAATGTAACTGTGTACAAAAGATTGAAAAAATGTTAAATTATACTGTTTGGGGCTTGGGAAGATGATGTGAAATAAATGTTTATTTCTATTTTCTGTTTTTATTTCATGCACAGTATCCCATACATCTTGTTGGTAAATGTTATGTATTGGACCCCTTCTGCTCTCTTCGAAATGGTGCAGCCGTAAACATGAGGCTTTGCTACAGATTAATTTGTTACCACAAATTCTCTGTGAAACCCCAATCTCATAGAATTAGGGGAATAGTCTTTTCTGTTCATCAGTAAATATATAATTAATGCTGCTCCTGCTCTGTGGTTGACAAGTTTTTGTATATATTTTTGTCCAATCAGTAAATTAATTATTCTCACAAGGAGAACAATTCATTGCTAGTATTAGCATGCTAGTCTGCCATCATAAGTAAATATTAATCTGCAGAACAGGTCCAGTCTGTCAATACAACCAATATTTCGGGGAGGGGGGAGGACAATACATAACTTAAGCCATTCTTCATTTGAGAGAAATTGATAATGTTTTTGGAGTTTGGAATAGCAGTGCTTTTTTTCCTCTGGGACAACATTAAATAGTGAATAGTAAAAGAATTTAATTGTCATTTAGCTATTGCAGCAATAGACAGTCAAATTACAAATGTTTAAAAAGTATACAGCATGTATACAAAAATTACTTTACACAAATTAAAAAACAATGTTACAACAGATTTTCCATAAAGTAAAATATTCAAGCTAAAACGATTTGTGTAGTACATCTTAAATTGAAATCATTAAGGAAATTATGGTACACTCACCGAGCAGTTATCACTGTGATATTTACACTCATACATTCAAGTGAGTAGGGAGGATTTACTGATAACCAACTGTACTACTTGTGCTTGAATAAATCAAATAAAGCTTCTACCCATTCTAGAGGCAGTTTGTTGAACAGCTTCATACTCACTACATTGCTGTTCTATGATTTAGATAATCTGCAGTAAGGTATGTGAAGATGCACACTATTTCTAGTTCTGGCATTACTGAA
This sequence comes from Schistocerca piceifrons, assembly GCF_021461385.2. NCBI lineage: Eukaryota > Metazoa > Arthropoda > Insecta > Orthoptera > Acrididae > Schistocerca > Schistocerca piceifrons. Next base: position 553,012,647 of record NC_060140.1, read on the forward strand.
GATTGGGATACCACTCATCTGCTTTCACAAATGGCACTATAGATGACATTTTAAATTTTTACAATGCTGTAATACCCATTGCCAATGATCAGTGTATCAAATGACAAGTATTTTAATTAAAAGATGGGGATCAGTATGTGGATGGGTGAATATAAATGGATCAGTTTGTACAGTAAAAAGTAATAATAGGTTCTTAAGATATGTCGTTACATGAAGCCGATGGGTGGTGTCCCATTCTTCAGATAAACCTCAGTTCCATGAGAGTGTAAATCCTGCCTAAGCTGGTATTCTGTTAAGTTAGTCTTTGTATACAGTAGAACAGTGAAAATGTGCAAATCTATAACAATTAATATTTTCAAGCTGATAAACAATGGCTTACAGTGGGCAAGTTTGTCAGAGTTTGTAATGATTCTAATGTGTGATTCCCATGTCAATTTATAATACCTAATAACTTAACACTACCTAGTCTTCTACTGGCAAATCTCTTAAACTAAGTAGTATGTAGAAGGTTCAGTGAAGTTTACACAAGTTTCTGTACGGTAATGTTTTCTTAAGTATAAAACTGTAGATGACTGCCAAATGAGGTATCTGTCATACGAAACTAGAATTTGACATAGATACAGGTCCCAGAGTACCTGTTTCGATAGATTGTCAGTCTTTCCAATTGCGGTACCTCATTTTAAATTAAATTATGCAAGGTGACATACACGGTGAAAATAGTGCTGTCAGAGTTATGGAATTAGAAATTCGCATTTTCAAAACGCGAGTGACGGAAATTAAAAAGTATTTTCACCTTTGGAGCTATAGTTTACGAAATTTGAACAATGTAATTCTCCTGTGAGAATGATTAGCGTTTGTTTACAGATTTGTGTATAAAGCAGTGAGTAGTCTACCAGGGAACTGTTTAATGTTTTCATATACGTGGCGTAGAGCCTAACAAGCCGCTCTGTATTTCGGACCCCTAGTCGTGACGTCACGAGTCGCGTTGTGAGGCCTTGTTCGTAGGTGGCGTTGGTCTAGCACCCGTTACCGGCAACCAAAGCGATACGCTGTAGCACGGCAGAACACAGCGCGCCCGGCCGCCGCCGCCTGCCCCGCCGCTCCCGCGCGCACGGAGGTTGCACCCATCGTAGCGCCCACGACAGCGGCAAGAGTCCCCGAACCGATACGCCTAAGCCCGCCGCACCCAATGCAGCGCCCTGTGTGCGATACGACCGCCCAAACCGATACGCCCAGAGATATGAAACACAAAATACAAGCAAGGGGGCACACGTGCCCCTGGCGCCCAGTGCGTCTCAACAGATCGCAGCGTGGCAACTGCTCTACCGAGTACAACACCCTGCCCGGTAGATAAGTCGTCTACAGACGATTCCGAGTCCCGACATCGAAATATAGACACCTATGGTCGACCGGTAGACGCAGGGCGGCGCCGGGAACAGATCCCAGAAAGCGCCGCCCGAGTGCCCTGTCCGGCAACAAAAGTGAGCCCGTGCGTCGCTGCGCCACGTGGGTCGACCACGCGTATTAAAGTCACGTATTTTCGAACCTTTCGACCCTCGGGACTCCTTAGCGATATCGTTGCCGCAATGGCTAGACGGGATTTGGCCTTAGAGGCGTTCAGGCTTAATCCCATGGATGGTAGCTTCGCACCACTGGCTGCTCGGCCGAGTGCGTGAACTAAATATCCGAACCTGTGGTTCCTCTCGTACTGAGCAGGATTACTATCGCAACGACACAGTCATCAGTAGGGTAAAACTAACCTGTCCTACGACGGTCCAAACCCAGCTCACGTTCCCTATTAGTGGGTGAACAATCCAACGCTTGGCGAATTCTGCTTCCCAATGATAGGAAGAGCCGACATCGAAGGATCAAAAAGCGACATCGCTATGATAGCTTGGCCGTCACAAGCCAGTTATCCCTGCGGGAACTTCTCTGACACCGCTTGCTGGAAACTCTCCAAGCCAAAAGGATCGATAGGCTGTGCTTTCGCAGTCCCTATGCGTACTGAACATCAAGATCAAGCCAGCTTTTGCCCTTTTGCTCTACGCGAAGTTTCTGTCCTCGCTGAGCTGGCCTTAGGACACCTGCTTTATTCTTTGACAGATGTACCGCCCCTGTCAAACTCCCCGCCTGGCAGTGTCCTCGAATCGGATCACGCGAGGGAGTAAACTGCGCTGTGCACGCGGACGCGCCAATGCACGGGGGATGCACAGCACGCGCAGGCTTGCACCCACACGCACCGCACGCTGTGGCGCACGGACACGGAGCCGCGGCGCGAACGCAACCCTATCACACTTGGCTCGAGAACACCGTGACGCCAGGTTGTTATACCACGACGCACGCGCTCTGCCTAACCGAGTAAGTAAAGAAACAATGAAAGTAGTGGTATTTCACCGGCGATGTTGCCATATCCCACTTATGCTACACCTCTCATGTCACCTCACAGTGCCAGACTAGAGTCAAGCTCAACAGGTTCTTCTTTCCCCTCTAATTTTTCCAATCCCGTTCCCTTGGCAGTGGTTTTACTAGATAATAGATAGTGACAGCGGGAATCTCGTTAATCCATTCATGCGTGTCACTAATTAGATGAGGAGGCATTTGGCTATTTCAACCGTCATTATTCCAAAGGAATAAAGATATACATACATATAAATGGTACACAAGGTAAATGGGTGTTATGTAACACGTCATGTCCTCCACTGGGGTGGGGACGTACAGGGTGAAACACCATAATATAAAATAGGTATATATACTAAAAGGAAGAAAACACAAACCAATAGAAGAGAAGAAGACAAAGTTGGAATATTGACGTTATTGCTCCTGTTGACAGACCCCAGGAGTCAGGGAAGACGAATAACCAGCATCCTAACCAACGCTGGCTCGTGGCACCAGCTTGTTCGCCATCATCCGCTCGAAGATGCGGTAACTGGATAAGCAGCTCTGCAGAACCCTAGTGCTAAGTACTGCCAGCTCTCGAGGACAGAGGCCTAGGTTAAAGAGGTCCCTCGCCGATGCAGGAGACCACGTGCCCCTCCAATTCAGCATTGCAGTGGACACTGTCACGTCCTGGACGTCATGACGCAGGTTGGAGATAGCACGCCGGATGGACGGCGTTTTGTAATATGTCGCCTTCTGGCTATGATACCATTCGAGTCGAAGATGCTCACCGACTACCTGGGCGTCGATCACGAGGGCGACGCCGTCTTTTACTGCCACCATGTCAGGCTTGCACAGTCCCTCAGGTGTGCAGACGTGGGGGTCCACAGAGACATTGAAGCCCCTCTGCACGAGCCCACGAGCGACATACCGCACGATTGCGTCATGTCGTTTGACTCGGGACCCGTGCGTCCTGAAGCAAGCCTGGAGGACATGGTTGGCAGTCTGAATGGCTTGGCAGTCCGTGCGACATCTGGTGTCTGCCTCACGCCCCCGACTGCGCCATGCCCTCGTCGGGAAGGCGCTGATGTGGGCGCGGAGAGCGTCGATGTAGTCACGCCCAGATAGTAGTCGACTGGCGTCGGCGTCACATTGGTGCTGCCCTTGGACTGCGACGGAAGATGATAGCGCCGCGCCGTCGATGGCGATGTGCAGGTGCGCAGCCCACATCTCTCCAACCTGCGTGGACGATTTGAGGAGGTGACCCTCCCACGTCAGGTGCCGCTCCAGCACCTCAATCTCACGCTGCACCTCGTCGAGGCCTGCACCGTCGAAGGCTGGCCCTATCTTCTTTAGCGCCAGGAGATGGGACCGACGAAGGGTTGGCCCCATCCAACGGCACAATGGGATGCCAAGGCCCCCCTGGGCAACAGGAGTGGGGAAGTAGCCCAGAGGAGTGTCTGCTGGAAGGCGGAACCATCTCCTGACGGCGGCCCTGATGGTGACGTCCGCTAATTTCAGGGCACCCACTCGGGTGCGGCTGAGGGCCAGCCCATGGTACAGGCCACGGAGAAGCACGTTGGTGAGAGCGTGGAGGTGCTGTTGTGGCTTCAGCAGAGCTCAGGAGATGACGTCGAGTTGCACGCCCAGGTGGCGTCAGGGGTTGAAAACGCAGCGACATGAGGTGGAGAATTGCAGCCCCAGGTACTGGAAGGCCTCACCCACTTGCAGAGCAGGCACGGTGGTGTTGCCTGCCTTGAAGGTGACGTCGCCGTCCACCTTCACCTTCATTTCGCGCCCAGACGCGACCAAGGCGAGGATGAAACACTTCCAGGCGTTGATCTGCAGCCCTAGGTGTGCGAGGGCTGCGACAGCTGCATCTATGAGGGACTTCAAGCCCCTTGGGGTTGACGCGAACAGCTGGTCGTCATCTGCAAAGGCTGCAGCGTTGACTCTGTGACTGAGGATCCGAGCTCCAATGTGGGAGGGGAGTTGTCCTAGAACATAGTCCACCATAAAGTTGAACAGGAGGGGGGAGAGAGGATCGCCCTGATGGACGCCCTGTGACAGCTACACGGAAACGCCCATGCCAGTGCCGCCCAATATCACTGTCGTGCTGCCCTCGTAGCACCACTCAACGTATTCAATAAAGCAACCCGGCAGGACATGAGCCCGCAGCACTGGGCGAAGGGCAGCATGATCCACCGAATCGAATGCCTTAGAAACGTCTATCGACGCCACAAAGACAGAGCAGCAGGAGGGGACTGCGTCAGTGAGAGCAGTCTCCAGGATGAGGGTGTTCTCAAACATCCCATCCCGGGGATGAATGCCCGCTGACGTTCGTCTACAGCACATGTGCGCATCAGGCGCGACGCGAGAACCTTGTGGAAGGTCCGCGCCAGCACCGAGCAGACCGTAATGGGGCGAAAGTCAGCGGGGGATGTTGGTGCAGCCGTTTTGGGGAGAAGGGACGGGCGCACGCGAAGCAGACGCTTGGGAAGGGCTCGAGCCAGAAGGAAAAGGGTCATGAGCTTTACGAGGACGTCGTGCGGCAGGCGCTGCAGCTCAGCAGCAGTAAGGCCGTCCGGACCGGCCTCTGATTCCCTGGGCAGCATGGCAGCCGCGACCTCCTCAGCGGTGACTGGCCCCCACAGGCACTCAAGAGCGACAGGCTCCAAGTGCAGCAGGAGGCGGTCACAGATGAAGCCAGCAGTGGAGATGGGCTTCTTCGTGATGAGGTCCACCCAGAAGTCCAGCAGACCAGAGATGTCGGGTGGCCGCTGCAACAGGGTGCCATCCAAGAATCCACGCACGCAACGTGCGCGACCTTCGGAAGGCATCCTGCATCTTCACATAGTCCCAACGGCGCCGTTTGCGCCTCTGTTGCGGGGGCCCTGCAGGGGGCCGCTTCGGTGGTTGGCGCGGCCTCTGCGCTCTTGTACTCGACCTCTCCCCTCTGGACCCGACCGACGCAAAGGCATCCGTGAGCATGGCCAGGATGACTTCAGGCGGCGTCCCCGGCCCCAGACTGATGATTCGGTCCAGAGACGAGAAACGCTGTGCAGAGGCGGGTAGCACTAGATGCTCCCAGATGGCGGCGTCAGTCAGCCTCTCCGGCGGCGGCCCGGTGGTGTCGGCAGCGAAGTCCTCAGCTGCATCATCGGGTGGCGCAGCGCCGTCGCCCACGTCAGGCGGCGGCCTCCCCGCTCCCCGGCGGGACGCTGGTTCTCTGGTTCTTCCCCCTGACCGATCTCAAGTGCCTCCATGAACTCACGGACAAGCTGCTTGTGGGCAGCCTTCCGCCACTGGCACATGATCGCCTCAAGTGTTTGGTCGGGGAACATCCATGTCAGTTCTTCGTTGACAAAGAAGAGCTGTGCGTCCCTCTTGAGAAACAGTTCGGCCTCCGCTTTAGCGAACGACAAGACCTCTTCTTCTGTCCATCTCGCATGATGCCTCTCCATCATGATCTCAGCGTTGGCGGCCGCTGGGTGCTGGCGGGGGCGGTGAACCCCGAGGCCGTTCTTGGTGGTGAAAGTGCGGTGGCAGTTGCTGCAGGCGTAGATTGCTGCATATGTTACCACATCTGTGGCATGCCGGTTGGCCGGGCAGGTGCTGGGGAAGCTAGGGTGGCACCTTCAGCGGAAGGGCCACCACTTGTGATTTCTTCTGTGCTGCCCTCAAATGAAAATGGGATAATGCGAGAGGGGGTTGGTAAACCCCCCCCCCCCCCAAGCCCCTGGAACAGTCATCCACTCTGCAAAATTAGCAGGCCGACGTGAAGGGGAGAAGACTGCAGGAGAGGAGAGGCTAAGAGGGCAAGGCCCATGTGTTGCATGTCACTCTCCCTGTAGCTACAACCCAAGGAAGGCGCCCCACAGCAGCAGCACAACTACAGCAGAACTGCGCTTCGGAAAGCCGAGTCTGGATGCAGCCACTCCGCCGCCACTTGGTCACCGTTAAGAGAGTCATAGTTACTCCTGCCTATTACCCGCGCTTCCTTGAACTTCTTCACATTGACATTCAGAGCAATGGGCAGAAATCACATTGCGTCAACACCCACTATGGTCATCGCAATGCTTTGTTTTAATTAGACAGTCGGATTCCCCCAGTCCGTGACAGTTCTGAGTTGATCGTTGAATGGTGGCCAAAGAGAATCCATGGCCCCGCGCGCCCTGGGAGGAGCACGCTAAGGCAGATGCAGCCTCACAGCACGAAATATCAATGGGAGGCCAAAGAACGCGACCGAGCTTGGATCCTGCACGCAGGTTGAAGCACTGGGGCGCCAACGCTGCGCAGGTGCACGCATCCTGCACCGCCAGCCAGCACGAGGCCGACCAATGGCGAGAGTAGATCACGCCCGCGCTAAACGCCCGCACTTACCGGCACCCCTACGGCACTCATTTCGCCTAGCCCCTTCACGTTAGCGCTGACCCACTTCCCGACCAAGCCCAACACGCCCTGATCCTCAGAGCCAATCTTTATTCTGAAGTTACAGATCCAATTTGCCGACTCCCCTTACCTACATTATTCTATCGACTGGAGGCTCTTCACCTTGGTGGTGGTGGTGGTGGTAATTGGGATGTTTAAGGGGGACTAAACAGCTAAAGTCAGCAGTCCCCCATTCCAAAAACAGGCGAGACATAAATGCACGAAGCAGGTAAAACCCCAAGGGGAAGGAGACTCCCCCCCCAGGCCCTAAAAGAACACAAATGCGGTAACGAACACTACAGACACAAAGAGTACAGATGAACACCAGACAAAAGGAAACAGATGAAAAGAAGATGGCCGGGGACTGGTTGACTGGCCACGACAACAAAAAAGGGAAAGAGTCAACCAACCGACTACACACTAAAATCTGCAACCAAACATAAGAGACTCGAGGACAAGAGACACACAAAGGGAAAGGAGCAGGACCTCCCTAAATGGAACCATAAAAAGGACTACCACGGATAAAATGTAAAACATTGTCAGCCATGGAGGCATCGTCGCATAAAATCAAAGGCAAAGTGCCCGGGAGATTAAAAGACTGCCGGAGGGTGCGCAGTCGGGGACACTCCAATAAGATGTGGGCGACCGTCAGCCGGGACCCACACCTCCTGACGCAAAAGATGGCCATGCTTCAGGTAGGAATGGCCAATGCGCAGCCGACACAAGATTACAGAGTCCCTGCGAGAAGGCCGCAGGGAGGAGTGCCACACATCGGTCGTCTCCTTGACAGCCCGCAGTTTATTCGGGGCTGTCATGCCACGGCACTCAACAGACCACATCCCAAGCACCTTACGGCGCAACACCAGCTGCTGATCGCGAGCCGTGAGGCTGAACTCCAAAGCTGGGACGGCGATCGCCCCTTTGGCCAGACTGTCAACACGTTCGTTCCCTGGGATGCCAACGTGACCTGGCATCCAAACAAAGACCACCGAACGACCAGAACGGGTAATGGTAGAAACAGACTCCCGAATAGAGGACACCAGAGGAGAAGAGGGATAGCAGCAGTCGATGGCCTGGAGGCTGCTCAGGGAGTCACTGCAGATGACGATGGACGTACCTGAGCAGGACCGCATATGCTCAAGAGCGCGCAATATGGCCACCAGCTCTGCAGTAAAAATACTGCAGCCAGCCGGCAAGGAGCACTGTTCAACATTGGCAGCGTGAGTAAAAGCGTAGGCAGTGCGACCATCAACCAGGGAACAATCAGTGTAGACAGGCTCACAGCCCGGAAATGAGGTGCGCAAGAAAACAGCGACGGAAAGCCACAGGCGGAACCGAGTCCTTGGGTCCCTGTGCCAAGTCCAGATGGACGGATGGCCGGGGCAAATACCAGGGAGGCGTAGGTGCATGGACTCGGAAGCGAGGCAGAAGAGGGAATGAGCCCAGTTCCGACAGCAGGGACTGGACGCGGACAGCTATGGAAAGCCCAGACCTAGGTCGCCGTTCGGGCAGATGGAGGACCATGGCAGGGAAAAGCAGCCGATGATTGGGATGGCCAGGCGAGCAATGCACGTGGACAGCAGTCGATGGCGGCGAATCCGCAGCGGGGGAAACCCGGCCCCCACCAGTAGACTATCCACGGGGCTCGTACGGAAAGCGCCAGTTGCAAGCCGAACCCCACAGTGGTGTATGGGGTCTAACAACTTCCACACTGAGGGTGATGCAGACCCATAGGCCAGGCTCCTATAATCAAGCCGGGACAGCACAAGGGCTCTGTACAATCGCAGCAGCGTGCAACGATCCGCACCCCAAGACGTGTGGCTAAGGCAGCGGAGGGCGTTGAGGTGCCGCCAGCATTTTTCCTTCAGCTCAGTAATATGAGGAACCCATGTGAGCTGGGCATCAAACACGAGTCCCAAGAAGCGGCAAGTGTCCACCATTCCAAGCAGGTGGCCGTCGAGGTAAAGTTCAGGATGAGGGTGGACCGTCCGACGCTTGCAGAAGTGCATAACTCGAGTCTTGGCTGCAGAGAACTGAAAACCATGAGTCAGAGCCCATGATGCTGCCTTGCGAACGGCGACTTGCAGCCTGCGTTCAGCGACTCCCGTAGTCGTGGAGCTAAATGAGATGCAGAAATCGTCAGCATACAAAGAAGGAGACACCGACGACCCCACGGCTGCAGCCAGACCATTAATGGCCACTAGAAATAACGAGACGCTCAACACCGAGCCCTGCGGGAACCCATTTTCCTGTATATAAGATGAACTAGAGGCGGCACCGACTTGCACCCGGAAAGAGCGGCGCAATAAAATGGTTTGAAGAAAAGCCGGGAGCCGACCACGAAGACCCCACTCATGCAACGTGGCGAGGATGTGATGCCTCCATGTGGTGTCATACGCCTTCCGCAGATCGAAAAATACAGCAACGAGATGCTGACGTCGGGCAAAGGCCATAGGAATAACAGATTCCAGCCGCACCAAATTGTCCGTGGCAGACCGGCCCCGACAGAAGCCACCCTGGGATGGAGCGAGGAGACCGCGCGACTCAAGGACCCAACACAAACGCCGCCCCACCATACGTTCGAGCAATTTGCACAAAACGTTGGTGAGGGTAATGGGACGATAGCTGTCGACCGCCAGTGGGTCCGCACCGAGCTTCAAGATGGGGACAATAAGACCCTCTCGCCATTGCGACGGGAACACGCCCTCGCTCCAAATGCGGTTAAAGATGGTGAGGATGTGTCTCTGGCAGTCCCTGGAGAGATGCTTCAGCATCTGTGCGTGGTTTCAGTCTGGTCCTGGTGCTGTATCAAGGCAATCGGCGAGGGCAGCGAGGAATTCCCTCTCGCTGAAAGGAGCATTGTATTTTTCAGAACGACGCTCGCTCCTTGAGAGAGCGAAAGGTGGGGGGATAAGCTGCAGTCGCAGAGCTCTTAGCAAAGTGCGCAGCAAGGTGTTCAGTAATGGCGGCAGCGTCCGTGCAGACAGCGCCGTCCAAGGAGATCCCAGGGACACCCATAGCGGTCTCTTGTCCATAAATCCGCCGGATCCGGGACCACACGAGCGAGGGGGAGACACGAGAGCCCAAGGATGAGACATACCGCTCCCAGCACTCCTGCTTACGCCGTGTAATAAGACGACGGGCGAAGGCACGGAGCCTCTTAAAGGCGATGAGGGTCTCGAGAGATGGGTGCTGCCTATGACGCTGGAGGGCCCGCCTACGGTCGCGAATAGCCTCAGCAATCTCCGGCGACCACCAGGGTACAGCTTTCCTCCGAGGGAGTCCAGAAGAGCGAAGGATGGCAGCCTAGGCCGCCGAAATGATTGACGTGGTTAAGACCCGGACCATCTCGTCAATGTCACCCTGTGGGGGAGACTCAATGGTTGCCGTGGAAGTAAAAGCTGGCCAGTCAGCCCTGTGGAGAGCCCAGCGGGGCAGGCGCCCAGAAGAGTGACATTGGGGCAGTGACAAATAGATGGGAAAATGGTCACTACCACACAGGTCAGAATGCACTCTCCAGTGGAGGGATGGGAGAAGTCCGGGGCTGCAAAGAGAGAGATCGATGGCCGAGAACGAGCCATGGGCCACACTGAAATGCGTGGGGGCACCGGTGTTCAAGAGGCTAAGGACGAGCTGAGCCAACAAATGCTCCACGGCACGACCGCGGTCATCGGAGACAGTCCCACCCCATAGAGGGTTGTGGGCATTGAAATCGCCCAGCAACAAGGAAGGTGGCGGCAGTTGGGCTATCAGAGCAGCCAGGACATGCTGCGTGACAGCACCATCCGGTGGAAGGTAAATACTGCAGACGGTAATAGCCTGTGGCGTCCACACCCGAACAGCGACAGCCTCTAAAGCTGTTTGTAGAGGACAGACTCGCTGTGAAGAGAGTTAAGGACATATATGCAGACGCCACCAGACACCCTTTCATAAGCTGCCCGGTTCTTAAAATAACCCCGATAGCCACGGAGGGTGGGGGTTCGCATTGCTGGAAAGCAAGTTTCCTGCAGAGCAATGCAAAGGAAAGGATGAAGGCTGATAAGTTGGCGGAGCTCAGCTAGATGGTGGAAGACACCGCTGCAGTTCCACTGGAGGATGGTATTGGCCATGGATGGGAAAGGCTTGTAGGGACTGGGGAGGCAGATTACGCCTCCGAGGCCCCTGCTGCTACTGAGTCACCACCTGTACAACAGCCATCTATTGCGACCGAGGGACTGGCGAGATCCATGTCATCAGCAGACGCCAGAATCTCCACCTCATCCTCAGACACAGAGCTTGTAGGAAGCGGTGGAATGGGTGCCACCGCAACGTCGGTAGCCTTGGGGAGTTTCTTCTTCTTCTGCTTCTCGCGCTGTGGCTTTGGTGGTTCAGGCTGGGAGGGCGTCACTGGGTCAGTCTCAGGGACAGACGACGACCGTGTGTCCCGACGACCAGGGACCGGCGGTTGTTTAAGCCACTTGCGGCTCTCGGCTTTGGTACCGGTCGGAACTTGGGAAGGGAGGACCCCAAGGGACACCTTCCTTACGAGAATAGCCGAAGAAATCTTACGCTTCTCCGGCTGGGAAGGGGGAACTGATGTCCCCGATGGTTGGGGGGGCGGTGCTCCTGAAGTAGATGGAGCTGGAGCAACAGTGGGTTTAGTGCCCCCCACCATCAAGGGGGCAGGTGTGGGCCTTCGACTCTGAGAGCTGACTGGAGCGGATGGAACTGTAGCAGGAGTGACAGTTGCGGCATAAGAAGCTGTCATGCGCACTGGATGTAGCTGATCATATTTCCGCTTCGCCTCAGTGTACGTCAGGCGGTCGAGAGTCTTGATTTCCATGATCGTCCGCTCCTTCTGCAGAATCGGACAGTCTGGCGAGCAAGGCGGATGGTGCGCACCACAGTTCACACAGATTGGAGGCGGGGCACAGGGATGATCAGGATGGGATGGTCGACCGCAATCGCGACAGACGAGGTCGGAAGCACAGCGTGAAGACATATGGCCGAACTTCCAACACGTGAAGCACCGCATGGGGGGAGGGATATATGGCTTGACATCACAACGGTACACCATCACCTTGACCTTCTCAGGTAACGTGTCATCCTCGAAGGCCAAGATGAAGGCACTGGTGGCAACTTGACGATCCCTCGGACCCCTGTGGACGCGCCGGAGGAAATGGACACCTCGGTGCTCCAAGTTGGCGCGCAGCTCGTCATCGGACTGTAAAAGGAGATCCTTGTGGAAGATAATGCCCTGCACCATATTCAGACTTTTATGGGGCGTGATAGTGACGGAGACATTCCCTAGCTTAGTACAAGCGAGCAAGGCCCACGACTGGGTGGAGGATGCCGTTGTTATCAACACCGATCTGGACCGCATCTTGGACAAGCCCTCCACCTCCCCAAACTTGTCCTCTAAATGCTCTACAAAGAATTGAGGCTTCACGGATATAAAAGATTCCCCATCAGCTCTGGTACAGACAAGATATCTGGGCGAATACGTCTCACTTTCATGCAATGCTTTTCGTTCCTCCCATGGTGTGGCGAGGGAGGGGAACGATTTGGGGTTATAAACGTTACCTTTAAAATGGGCCCTCGAACGCTTAGAGACTGCTGGTGGCTGGCCAACAGCAAGAGAAGATGTGCCACGCTTCATTGCGTGTCATCCACCCTGATGCCACCTACTCTGACCAAGGGCCCTCCCCACGGGCGCCACCTAGCCACAGCAAAGGCCACCTGGCAGGATGGCCATTGCCGGGAGTCCCGATGCCCCAGGGAGATGGGCATCTACTCCTTGGCATACGTGGGGAGTTAATGGCGCAGGCATCAGTAGAGCGATCCCTGTGTTGTCAGGGGGCTACAACCAAGAGGGTACATGGTGGCCCTACCACAACGGACTGGCTACTGTGCTGGATGTTAGGTGACATGTGGTCCATGGGCGTCGTCAGTGCAGAAAATGGCCCTGCACAGTGCTTGGCAGAAAGTGCACGCAGGAGCGGATCCATGCCCAAGCGATGGAGAGTGGGCAGGACTGCAATGCAACGAGGAATAAGATGGCGAAAGTTCTCAACACAACATGGACACAATGCACCAAGTAAGCCGCCCTTGCCCAATTGGCATATGGCTACAAACCGGTGTATCACCTCCACGTGACCCTCTCCCAGATTTTCAAGGTCTGAAGGGAAGATCGGGACACCGCCGCAACTGGAGAGCTCTTCATGTTCCAAACCCTATCTCCCCACGAGAGGATTCCAGGGAACTCCAACGGTCATGCAGAAAACAAAACTCTTCCCTGATCTCCCGAGGGCGTCTCTGGGTCCTTTTGGGTTACCCCGACGAGCATCTCTAAAAGAGGGGCCCAACTTGTATCGGTTCTGCTGCCGTGTTCCGGAATAGAAACCAGATTCCCTTTTGCCCTAAGGGGTCAGCACAATGTGCATTATGTGATGAAGGGCCCCATCAACATTGGATTTCTCCTAGGGCATAGGATCGACTGACTCGTGTGCAACGGCTGTTCACACGAATCCATTCTCCACATCAGCCCTCCAGAGCCTCGCTGGAATATTTGGTACTACCACCAAGATCTGCACTGACTGCGGCGCCAAGCAGGCTCACGCCCAGACAGTTTCTCGCCCACTGCCGCGACCCTCCTACTCGTCAGGGCTTCACGGCCAGCTGCAAGGACCGGCCATGACTGCCAAACTGACTGCCGAGTATAGGCACGACGCTTCAGTACCATCCATTTTCAGGGGTAGTTGCTTCGACAGATGAGTTGTTACACACTCCTTAGCACATTGTGACTTCCATGGCCACCGTCCTGCTGCCTTAAGCAACCGACGCCTTTCATGGTTTCCCATAAGCGTCGATTCGGGCGCCTTAACTCGGCGTTTGGTTCATCCCACAGCGCCAGTTCTGCTTACCAAAAGTCGCCCACTTGACACTCCGATCGGAGTCGGTTGTTCGCAGCTTCAGCATATCAAGCAAGCTGGAGATCTTCCCCATTTAAAGTTTGAGAATAGGTTGATATCGTTTCGACCCCAAGGCCTCTAATCATTCACTTTACCGGATGAGACTCGTTTGAGCACCAGCTATCCTGAGGTAAACTTGGGATGGAACCAGCTACTAGATGGTTCGATTAGTCTTTAGCCCCTATACCCAGCTCCGATGATTGATTTGCATGTCAGAATCGCTACTGACCTTCATCAGGGTTTCTCCTGACTTCGTCCTGGCCAGTAATAGTTCACCATCTTTCGGGTCCCCAACGTGTACACTCTAGGTGCGCCTCGCCTCGCAGTGAGGACGAGACTCCCTGGGAGTGCGGAGGCCGCCGCCCCGTGAAGGTCATGGAAGCCCTATTCTCCCTTGGCCCGCACAAGACGAGATCTTCACTTTCATTACACCTTTAGGTTTTGTACAGTCCAATGACTCGCGCACATGTTAGACTCCTTAATCCGTGTTTCAAGATGGGTCGTGAAATTGTCCAAAGCTGAAGCGCCACTGACGGGAATGATTATTCCGCCCGAGAGCATTCTGAGCCAACAGCGACGTGGGTCCAGGGCCGGGCCAGGTAGGTCCGTCATCTGGGAAGAACCGCGCGCGCTTGCCAGGAGCCCGAGCGCCTAAAGCGGGGGATCGACTCCTCCAGATACACCGCCTAGCAGCCAGCCAGGACACTAGGGCTCTGCCCAACAGACGCAAACCGAGGCCCACGGAAAGACAGTCTGCGCACGTGGGCCCTAGGCCAGCACCCAGTGGGTCGCAATGTCCTACTAGTGGAGAAGTGCGGCCCACTGCACACCGGAATGGTCCCACCCCGCAGCGAGTGTAAAAGCTACCGGACATGACCATGCTGCAGATTGCTCCGCGCGGGTGGTCGGCCTCATGTGCTGAGGGCGGAAGGCAGTGGCCGGATGGGCGTGAATCTCACCCTTTCGACCTTTCGGACATCTCACGTTTACCCCAGAACGGTTTCATGTACTTTTGAACTCTCTCTTCAAAGTTCTTTTCAACTTTCCCTCATGGTACTTGTTCGCAATCGGTCTCGTGGTCATATTTAGTTTCAGATGGAGTTTATCACCCACTTGGAGCTGCACTCTCAAGCAACTCGACTCGAGGGAGAGATCCTGTCGACGCTCGTACCAGCTGCTATGGGCCTGGCACCCTCTACGGGCCGAGGCCTCATCCAAGTTGGTCTTGAGCTCGCGCGAGGTATCAGGGTGTAGTGGACCCTCCCAAACACCACATGCCATGACAAGTGGCAGCCTGCATGGTTCGGTGCTGGACTCTTCCTTGTTCGCTCGCTGCAACTGGGAGAATTGTTGGTAGTTTCTTTTCCTCCACTTAGTAATATGCTTAAATTCAGCGGGTAGTCTCGCCTGCTCTGAGATCGTTGTACTAGGTGTCGTACGCCACACCGCCAGCCGGCTGTGCACGCTACCGAGACAGTACCGGTATGCGAACCGCCAGGCGAAGGGCGCGCATCGCACGTTTAAAGAGACGCGGTCGGCTCCACAGGTGGCCAAGACACTCCCAGGTCTCCAAAGAGGGGCAAACGCCGCGCGCTTAAGTATACGTAGCCGACTCCCAGCCAAATGTGGCCCGGGAACGGAATCGATGGGCCGCTGTGTGCGTTCGAAACATCCATGTTCATGTGTCCTGCAGTTCACTTGTTGACGCGCAATTTGTTGAGTTCTTCATCGACCCACGAGCCAAGTGATCCACCGTCCTGGGTGATCTTTTTTTGTCTCCACTGTCTCTTTCAAAACAGTTGCATTGGTGGTACTGAGGCGTTTGACGGCCCCTGTTCCAGTGGTTTGTCCAAGAGCCTCATGGCGGATGGGCGTTGTACAGCTCCACACCGGAAAGGACAGGCACTCGGGCGAAACCGCCTGCGGGTTTGAGGGTTAGAATAGGCCCGCGGTATTCCTGCCTGTCGTAAGAAGCGACTACAAAGAGTCTCAAACGTTTCGGCCGTATGTGATGGTCCCCTGTTGGGTTTGACCTCCATATCTCAAAATTTTTCCGAAGAGTGAGCCGATTGGGGAAGGGCGCCTTACTTGGTGCATTGTGTCCAACTTGCGTTGAGAACTTTCGCCAACTTATTCGACGTTGCATTGTAGTCCTGCCCGCTCTCCATCACTTGGCTACGCTCCTGCGTGCACTTTCTGCCAAGCACTCTGCAGGGCCATTTTCTGCACTGACGGCGACCATGGACCACATGTCACCTAACATGCAGCACGGTAGCCAGTCCATTGTGGTGGGGCCGCCATGTACCCTGTTGGTAGTAGTCCCCTGACAACACAGGGATCGCTCTACTGATGCCTGCGCCGTTAACTCCCCACGTATGCCAAGGAGTAGATGCCCATCTCCCTGGGGCATCAGGACTCCCGGCAATGGCCATCCTGCCAGGTGGCCTTTGCTGTGGCTGGGTGGCGCCCGTGGGGGGGCTCTTGGTCGGAGTGGGTGGCATCAGGGTGGATGACCCGCAATGAAGCGTGGCACATCTTCTCTCGCTGGTAGCCAGCCACCAGCAGTCTCTAAGCGTTCGAGGGCCCATTTTAAAGGTAACGTTTATGACCCCAAATCGTTCCCCTCCCTCGCCACACCATGGGAGGAACGAAAGGCATTGAATGAAAGTGAGACGTATTCGCCCAGGTATCTTGTCTGTACCAGAGCTGATGGCGAATCCTTTATATCCATGAAACCTCAGTTCTTTGTAGAGCATTTAGAGGACAAGTTTGGAGAGGTGGAGGGCTTGTCGAAAATGCGGTCCAGATCGGTGTTGATAAGAACGGCATCTTCTGCCCAATCATGAGCCTTGCTCGCTTGTAATAAGCTGAGGGATGTCTCCGTTACTATCATGCCCCATAGAAGTTTGAATATGGTCCAGGGCAATATCTTCCACAGGGATCTCCTTTTACTGTCCGATGACGAGCTGCGCGCCAACTTGGAGCGACGAGGTGCCCATTTCGTTCGGCGCGTCCACCGGGGTCCGAGGGATCATCAAGTAGCCACTGGAGCCTTCATCTTGGCCTGCGAGGGTGACACATTACCTGAGAAGGTCAAGGTGATGGTGTACCGTTGTGATGTCAAGCCATATATCCCTCCCCCGATGCGGTGCTTCAAGTGTTGGAATTTCGGCCATATGTCTTCACGCTGTGCTTCCGACCTCGTATGCCGCGATTGTGGTCTTATGCAGCAACTGTCACTCCTGCTACAGTTCCATCAGCTCCAGTCAGTTCTCAGAGTCGAAGGCCCACACCTGCCCCCTTGATGGTGGGGGGCACTAAACTCTCTGTCGCTCCTGCTCCATCTACTTCAGGAGCAAGACCCCCCAACCATCGGGGACATCAGTTCCCCCTTCCCGGCCGGATAAGGGTAAGTCTTCTTCGGCTCCTCTCGCCAGGAAGGGGTCCCTTGGGGACCTCCCTACGCAAGTTCCGACCGGTACGAAAGCAGACAGCCACAAGTGGCTCAAACAACCACTGGTCCCTGGTTGTAGGGCCTCACGGTCGTCGTCCATCCCTGAGACTGACCCAGTGAGCCCTCCAAGCCTCAACGACCGAAGGCACAACGCGAGAAACAGAAACAGAAGCAGAAGAAAGTCCCCAAGAATACCGACATTGCGGTGGCACCCGTCCCACCGCTTCCTACAAGCTCTGCGTCTGAGGACGAGGTGGATATTCTGGTGTCCGCTGAGGACCTCAATCTCGCCGGTCCCTCAGACGCCATGGATAGCGCTAGCACCGGTGCTCAATTGGAGGCAGCAGGTGACCCAGTGGCGTAATCTGCCTTCCCAGTCCCGTCACGCATTTCCCAGCCATGGACAACACCATCCTGCAGTGGAACTGCAGCGGTTTCTTCCACCATCTAGCTGAGCTCCGCCAACTTCTCAGCCTTCATCCTCTCCTTTGCATTGCTCTGCAGGAAACTTGCTTTCCAGCAATGCGAACCCCCGCTCTCCGTGGCTATCGGGGTTATTATAAGAACCGAGCAGCTTATGGAAGGGTGTCTGGTGGCGTCTGCATCTATGTCCTTAACTCTCTTCACAGCGAGTCTGTCCCTCTACAAACAGCTTTAGAGGCCGTCGCTGTTCGGGTGTGGACGCTGTAGGCTATTACCGTCTGCGGTCTTTACCTTCCACCGGATGGTGATGTCGCGCTGCATGTCCTGGCTGCACTGATAGCCCAATTGCCACCTCCTTTCTTGTTGCTGGGCGATTTCAATGCCCACAACCCTCTATGGGATGGGACTGTCTCTGATGACTGCGGTCGTGCCGTGGAGCATTTGTTGGCTCAGCTCGACCTTAGCCTCTTGAACACCGGTGCTCCCACGCATATCAGTGTGGCCCATTGCTTGTTCTCGGCCATCGATCTCTCTCTTTGCAGCCCCGGACTTCTCCCATCCCTCCACTGGAGGGTGCATCCTGACCTGTGTGGTAGTGACCATTTTCCCATCAATTTGTCACTGCCCCAGTGTCATTCTTCTGGGTGTCTGCCCCGCTGGGCTCTCCACAGGGCTGACTGGCCGGCTTTTACTTCCGATGCAACCATTGAGTCTCCCCCACAGGGTGACATTGACGAGGTGGTCCGTGTCTTAACCACGTCAATCATTTCGGCGGCCTAGGTTGCCATCCCCCGCTCTTCTGGACTCCCTCGGAGGATGGTTGTACCCTGGTGGTCGCCAGAACTTGCTGAGGCTATTCGTGACCGTAGGCGGGCTCTCCAGTGTCATAGACGGCACCCATCTCTAGAGAACCTCATCGCCTTTAAGAGGCTCCATGCCTTCGCCCGTCGTCTTATTGCACGGCGTAAGCAGGAGTGCTGGGAGAAGTATGTCTCATCCCTGGGCTCCCGTGTCTCCCCCTCGCTCGTGTGGTCCCGGATCCGGCGGATTTATGGATACCAGACCCCTATGGGTGTCCCTGGGATCTCCTTGGACGGCGCTGTTTGCACGGACGCTGCCGCCATTACTGAACACCTTGCTGCGCACTTTGCTACGAGCTCTGCGACTGCAGCTTATCCCCCAGCCTTTCGCCCTCTCAAGGAGCGAGCCGAGCAGACGCCGTTATCATTCCACACGCATCGCTTTGAAAAATACAATGCTCCTTTCAGCGAGAGGGAATTCCTCCCTGCCCTCGCCGATTGCCCTGATACAGCACCAGGACCAGACTGCATCCACGCACAGATGCTGAAGCATCTCTCCAGGGTCTGCCAGAGACACATCCTCACCATCTTTAACCGCATTTGGAGCGAGGGCGTGTTCCCGTCGCAATGGCGAGAGGGTTTTATGGTCCCCATCTTGAAGCCCAGTGCGGACCCACTGGCGGTCGACAGCTATCGTCCCATTACCCTCACCAACGTTTTGTGCAAATTGCTCGAACGTATGGTGGGGGGGCGTTTGTGTTGGGTCCTTGAGTCGTGTGGTCTCCTCGCTCCATCCCAGGGTGGCTTCCGTTGGGGCTGGTCTGCTGCGGACAATTTGGTGCGGCTGGAATCTGCTATCCGTACGGACTTTTCCCGACATCAGCATCTCGTTGCTGTATTTTTCGATCTGCGGAAGGCGTATGTTACCACATGGAGACGACACATCCTTGCTACATTGGATGAGAGGGGTCTTCGTGGTCGGCTCCCGGCTTTTCTTCAAACCTTTTTATTGCGCCGCTCTTTCCAGGTGCAAGTCGGTGCCGCCTCTAGTTCATCTTATACACAGGAAAATGGGGTCCTGCAGGGCTCGGTGTTGAGCGCCTCCTTATTTCTAGTGGCCATTAATGGTCTGGCTGCAGCCGTGGGGTCGTTGGTGTCTCCTTTGTATGCTGACGACTTCTGCATCTCCTTTAGCTCCACGACTACGGGAGTCGCCGAACGCAGGCTGCAAGTAGCGGTTCGCAAGGCCGCATCATGGGCTCTGGCTCATGGTTTTCGGTTCTCTGCAGCCAAGACTCGAGTTATGCACTTCTGCAGGCGTCGGGCGGTCCACCCTCATCCTGAACTTTACCTCGATGGCCACCTGCTTGAAGTGGTGGCCACTCGCCGCTTCTTAGGACTCGTCTTTGTTGCCCGGCTCACATGGGTTCCTCATATTATTCAGCTGAAGCAAAAGTGCTGGCGGCACCTGAACGCCCTCCGCTGCCTGAGCCACTATTCTTGGGGTGCGGATCGCTGCACGCTGTTGCGATTGTACAGAGCCCTTGTGCAGTGCAGGCTTGATTATGGGAGCCTGGCCTGTAGGTCTGCATCATCCTCAGTGTTGACGTTGTTAGACCTCATACACCACTGTGGGGTTCGGCTTGCAACTGGCGCTTTTCGTACGAGCCCCGTGGATAGTCTACTGGTGGAGGCTGGGGTTCCCCCGTTGCGCATTCGCCGCCATCGACTGCTCGCCGACTATGCTGTCCACGTCCATTGCTCGCCGGGCCATTCCAATCGCCGCCTGCTTTTCCCTGCCATGGTCCTCCATCTGCCCGAACGGCGACCTAGGTCTGGGCTTTCCATAGCTGTCCGCGTCCAGTCCCTGCTGTCGGAACTGGTGTCATTCCCTCTTCTGCCTCCCTTTCGAGTCCGTGCACCTACGCCTCGCTGGCGTTTGACCCGGCCGTCCGTCCATCTGGACTTGGCACAGGGACCCAAGGACTCGGTTCCGCCTGTGGACCTCCGTCGCTGTTTTCTTGCGCTCCTCGTATCATTTTCGGGCTGTGAGACTGTCTACACTGATGGTCCCCTGGTTGATGGTCGCACAGCCTACGCTTTTGCTAACGCTGCCCATGTTAAACAGCGCACCTGGCCGGCTGGCTGCAGTATTTTTACTGCAGAGCTAGTGGCCATATTGCGCGCTCTTGAGCATATGTGTTCCTGCTCAGGTACGTCCATCGTCATCTACAGTGACTCCCTGAGCAGCCTCCAGGCCATTGACCGCTGCTATACCTCTTCCCCTCTGGTGTCCTCTATTCAGGAGTCTGTTTCCGCCATTACCCGTTCTGGTCGTTCGGTGGTCTTTGTTTGGACGCCAGGTCACCTTGGCATTCCGGGCAACGAACGTGTCGACAGGCTGGCCAAAGTGGCGATCGACGCCCCAGCTTTGGAGATCGGCCTCCCGGCTCACGATCACCAGATGTTGTTGCGCCGTAAGGTGCTTGGGATGTGGACTGCTGAGTGGCGTGGCATGGCAGCCCCGAATAAACTGCAGGCTGTTAAGGAGTCGACTGATGTGTGGCGCTCCTCCCTGCGGGCTTCTCGCAGGGAATCTGTCATCCTGTGTTGGCTCCGCATCGGCCATACCTACCTGAGGCATGGCCATCTTTTGCGTCAGGAAGATCCTCCCCTGTGTCGGTGTGGGTCCTGGCTGACGGTCGCCCACATTCTGTTGGAGTGTCCCCGACTGCGCACCCTCCGGCAGACTTTTAATCTCCCGGGCACTTTGCCTTTGGTTTTATGCGACGATGCCTCCATGGCTGATGACGTTTTAACTTTTATCCGTGGTAGTCCTATTTATGGTTCCATTTAGGGAGGTCCTGCACCTTTCCCTTTTTGTGTCTTTTGACCTCGCGTCTCTCACAGTATGTTGCTGTTTTTGTGTGTAGTCGGATGATTGACTCTTTCCCTTTTTTTGTTCTCATGGTCAGTCAACCAGTCTCCGGCCATCTTCTTTTCTTCTGTTTCTGTCTGTCTGGTGTTCATCTGTATTTTTCTTGTCTGTAGTGTTTGTTGCTGAATTTGTGTTCTTTTAGTGCCTGGGGGGGAGTCTCCTCCCCCCTTTGGTTTTTACCTGCTCCGCAAATTTTCGGTTCGCCTGTTTTTGGAATGGGGGACTGATGACCCTCGCTGTCTAGTCCCCCTTAAACATCCCAACAACCACCACCACCACCACTCCGGCGAAATTCATTCAAAACCGGCGCTTGGCGCCAGGTGCCGCAGGCCAGCCGCTCCAGAGCTTCAGCGCTCGTACCACACAACATTTCCATTAGTTTGGAGAAGCACGAGTGGTTCCGCACGCGGCACACAGCTACTGTGAATCGTACAGGTAGTGTGTTGCGCATCGAAAGACATGCAGTCTAATCGGTAATGATCCTTCCGCAGGTTCACCTATGGAAACCTTGTTACGACTTGTACTTCCTCTAAATGATCAAGTTTGGTCATCTTTCCGGTAGCATTGGCAACGACAGAGTCGATGCCGCGTACCAGTCTGAAGACCTCACTAAATCATTCAAACAGTAGAAGCGACGGGCGGTGTGTACAAAGGGGAGGGACGTAATCAAAGCGAGCTTATGACTCGCGCTTACTGGGAATTCCTCGTTCATGGGGAACAATTACAAGCCCCAATCCCTAGCGCGAAGGACGTTCAGCGGGTTACCCCGACCTTTCGGCCTAGGAAGACACGCTGATTCCTTCAGTGTAGCACGTGTGCGGCCCAGAACATCTAAGGGCATCACAGACCTGTGATTGCTCAATCTCGTGCGGCTAGAAGCTGCCTATCCCTCTAAGAAGAAAAGCAAACGCTGACAGCACGGAGGATGTCACGCGACTAGTTAGCAGGCTAGAGTCGCGTTCGTTAACGGAATTAACCAGACAAATCGCTCTCCACCAACTAAGAACGGCCATGCACCAATACCCAACAAATCAAGATAGAGCTATCAATCTGTCAATCCTTCTGGTGTCCGGGCCTGGTGAAGTTTCCCGTGTTGAGTCAAATTAAGCCGCAGGCTCCACCCCTGGTGGTGCCCTTCCATCAATTCCTTTAAGTTTTTGCTTTGCAACCATACTTCTCCCAGAACCCAAAAGCTTTGGTGGCCTGGAGGCTGCCCGCCGAGTCATCGGAGGAACTGCAGCAGATCGCTGTCTGTCATCGTTAATGGTTAGAACTAGGGCGGTATCTGATCGCCTTCGAACCTCTAACTTTCGTTCTTGATTAATGAAAATATACTTGGCAAATGCTTTCGCTTCTGTTCACTTGCAATGATCCAAGAATGTCACCTCTAACGTCGCAATACGAACGCCCTCACCTGTCCCTATTAATCATTACCTCGGTTTCCAAAAACCAACAAAACAGAACCGAGGTCCTATTCCATTATTCGATGCACACAGTATTCAGGCAGGCTTGCCTGCTTTAAGCACTCTAATTTGTTCAAAGTAAACGTGCTGGCCCAATAAAGAGCACCCTGGTAGGATTTCAACGGGGTCTACCTTGGGACACATGAGCATGCACGAGGTGGTCGCACACCTTCGGCCCGCACCACTGGCAGCACGTCCCACGATACATGCCAGTTAAACACCGACAGACGGTGCACCAACAGCATGGGACACAAATACAACTGCGAGCTTTTTAACTATGACTAATATACGCTATTGGAGCTGGAATTACCATGGCTGCTGCCACTAGACTTGCCCTCCAGTAGATACTCGTTAAAGGATTTGAAGTGTACTCATTCCGATTACGGGGGGTTGGATGAGTCCCGTATCGTTATTTTACGTCACTACCTCCCCATGCCGGGAGTGGGTAATTTGCACGCTTGCTACCCTCCTTGGATATGGTAGCCGTTTCTCAGGCTCCCTCTCCTGAATCGAACCCTCATTCCCTGTTACCTGTTACAGCGATGGTAGGCGCAGAACCTACCATCGACAGTTGATAAGGCACACATGTGAAAGATGCGTCTCCGGTAGGAGGACCATGCGATCACCCCAAAGTTATTCAGAGTCACCAAGGCAAACGGACTGGACGAGCCGAACGATAGGTTTTGATCTAATAAAAGCGTCCCTTCCATCTCTTTTTTTTTAAAAAAACTTTATTCATCAGTACATATGATACATAACAACCCACCACCTTAAGCAATTAGTACCCCCTGCGGGTTCGGGGGTACGAATAGGCCCACGGTATTCCTGCCTGGCGACTAAAAGGAGCCTTAAACGTTTCGGTCTTAATGTGATGGTCCCCTAAGGGGTTTGACCAGTAAATTTCAAAATTTTCTGTTAGTGCGTACCATTTGGGGAAGGACACCTTACATGGTGTATTATATATCCATCTTGCCCTAAGATCGCACTGCTGATGCCTGTGCTGCTACCTCCCCACATATGCCGAGGAGTAGATGTCTGTCCCTCTGGGGCATCGGGACTCCCGGCAAATGCCATCCTGCCAGGTGGTCTTTGCTGCGGCTGGGTGGCGCCCATGGGGAGAGCCCCTGGTCGGATTGGATGGTATCAGGGCGGATGATCCGCAATGAAGCGTGGTACATCATCTCTCGCTGGTGGCCTCCACCAGCAGTCTCTAAGCGATCGAGGTCTCACCTCAACGGTAAGAAGTACGAACCAAGATCATGGGAGGAACGTATGGCTAAAGAAGGCAGTGGAGAATATTCACCCCGGTACCTCGTGCGTACGCGGGTTGATGGGGAGTCATTTATGTCGACCAAGCCACAGTTTTTTGTGGATCATTTAGAGGACAAGTTCGGGGAGGTGGATGGCTTGTCCAAAATG
The DNA here is from genome assembly GCF_021461385.2 of Schistocerca piceifrons. Taxonomy (NCBI): domain Eukaryota; kingdom Metazoa; phylum Arthropoda; class Insecta; order Orthoptera; family Acrididae; genus Schistocerca; species Schistocerca piceifrons. The sequence goes on from NC_060140.1 coordinate 553,036,901, forward strand.
CGCTCTGGTTCTGTGCTCATCAAAACAGCATCCTCTGCCCAGTCACAGAGGTTGCTCACTTGTGACAAGTTGGGGGATGTTCCCATCACCATCACTCCCCATAAAAGTTTGAACATGGTCCAGGGTTTTGTATTCCACAGGGATCTTCTTCTGCAGTCTGACGATGCATTACGCGCCAACCTCGAACGACGAGGTGTTCACTTCATCCGGCGCGTCCATCGGGGTCCGAGGGATAATCAGGTAGCCACCGGTGCCTTCATCTTGGCCTTCGAAGGTGATGTCTTACCCGAAAAGGTTAAGGTGATGGTTTACCGTTGTGATGTGAAGCCATATATCCCTCCTCTGATGCGGTGTTTTAAGTGTTGGAAGTTCGGGCACATGTCATCTCGCTGTACTTCCGGCATCACCTGTCGAGATTGTGGCCGTCCTTCCCATCCCGATACTCCATGTGCCCCGCCTCCTATCTGTGTTAACTGCGGAGAACACCATTCCCCCTGCTCACCGGACTGTAGGATCTTCCAGAAGGAAAGGAAGATAATCGAATATAAGACTCTGGTCCGCCTGACCTACACCGAGGCAAGGCGGAAATTTGAGCGGCTACATCCTGTGCCAATGAAGTCGACCTACGCCGCTGCTGCAACAACGGTTCTCCCATCAACACATATCGTTGGCTCTAAGATGTGTCACAATCCACCGGCCCCCTTGGTTGTGGGGGGCACTTGACTCCCTGTTGCTCCTGCTCCATCTCCTTCAGGGGCAACGCCCCCCAGCCCCCCCCAACCATCGAGGACATCGGTTCCCCTTTCCCAGCTGGAGAAGAGTAAGACTTCTTCAGCTACTCTTGCCAGGAAGGGGTCCCCTGGGGACCTCCCTTCGCAAGTTCCGACCAGCGGTCCCTGGCCGTGGGGCATCACGGTCGTCGTCCGTCCCTGAGACTGACCAAGTGAAGCCCTCCAAGTCTAAACAACCAAAGGCACAGCACGAGAAGCAGAAGAAGAAGAAAGTCCTCAAGATCGACGACATTGCGGTGGCACCGGTCCCACCACTTCCTACAAGCTCTGCGTCTGAGGACGAGGTTGAGATTCTGGCATCCACTGAGGACCTCAATCTCACTGGTCCCTCAGATGACATGGATAGCGCGATCACCGGTGCTCAACTGGAGGCAGCAGGAGACCCAGCGGCGTATTCTCCCTTCCAAGTCCCTACACGCCTTTCTCAGACGTGGACAATAACATCCTCCAGTGGAACTGCAGCGGTTTCTTCCACCATCTAGCTGAGCTCCGACAACTTATCAGCCTTCACCCTTTCTTCTGCATTTCTACTCAGGAAACTTGGTTTCCAGAAATGCGAACCCCTGCCCTCCGTGGCTATCGGGGTTATTATAAGAAAGGGTGTCTGGTGGCAACTGCATATATATCCTTAACTCTCTTCACAGCGAGTCTGTCACTCTACAAACACATTTAGAGGCTGTCGCTGTTTGGGTGTGGACGCCGCAGGGTGTTACCGTCTGCAGTCTTTACCTTCCACCGGATGGTGATGTTGCGCAGCATGCTCTGGCTCCGCTGATGGCCCAATTGCCGCCACCTTTCTTGTTACTGGGCGACTTCAACGCCCATAACCCTCTGTGGGGTGGGTCGGTGGTGACAGGTCGAGGCGCCACCATTGAGAATTTCTTGGCACAGCTCGATCTTTCACTTTTAAATGATGGTTCCTTCACACACTTCAGCGTGGCGCATGGCACGTACTCCGCCACCGACCTTTCGATCTGCAGCCCTAGCCTCTTACCGTCTGCCCAATGAAGGGTGCATGACGACCTGTGTGGTAGTGACCACTTTCCGATCTTTCTATCACTGCCATGGGCGGCACTCTTCTGGGCGCCCTAGCAGGTGGACTATGAATAAGGCTGACTGGGACTTGTTCTCCTCCACTGCCGGTATTGAGCCTCTCTCTAATGATGACATTGATGTGGTGGTTCAGTCGGTCACCACCGGCATCGTTACTGCCGCCGAATCTGCCATTCCCCGTTCTTCTGGGTTTCCTCGGCGGCGAACTGTGCCTTGGTGATCGCCTGAGATCGCTGAAGCGATTAAAGATCGCCGGCGGGCGCTCCAGCGTCACAAGTGACATCCCTCCATCGACCACCTTATCGCCTTCAAATGACTGCGTACGCGAGCCCGCCTCCTTATCCGCCAATGCAAGCAGGAGTGCTGGGAGCGGTATGTGTCCACCATTGGCCTCCATGTCACTCCATCGCAGGTCTGGGCCAAGATTCGACGCATCTACGGCTATCGGACCCCTGTCAGCGTCCCTGCGCTCTCACTGAATGGTGCAGTTTGTACAGACTCCGACGAAATTGCCAACAGCTGGGCCGAGCATTCTGCTCTTAGTTCCGCTTCTTCCAATTACCCACTGCCCTTCTGCTCCATTAAAGAGTGGATGGAACGTCGGAGCCTTTCTTTTCGCACCCACCATTCTGAATCCTACAATGCTCCATTCAGTGAGTGGGAATTTCACAGTGCCCTACTGCTTGCCCTGATACCGCTCCTGGGCCAGATCGCATCACTGTAAGATGCTGACACACCTTTCAGTGGACTGCAAGCGACGCCTCCTCGACCTTTACAACCGTCTCTTGGTCGAGGGTGTCTTTCCGTCGCAATGGCGGGAAAGCATTGTCATCCCCATTTTGAAACCGGGCAAGAGCTCTTTGGAGGTGGGCAGCTACTGCCCCATTAGCCTCACCAACGTTCTTTGCAAGCTTCTTGAACGGATGGTGAGCCAGCTCTTGAGTTGGGTACTGGAGTCACAGGGCCTTCTGGCTCCGTCTCAGGGTGGGTTTCGTAAGGGCCGCTCCGCCACCGACAATCTGGTGAGTCTGGAGTCGGCCATCTGTACTGCCTTTGCCCGCTGTCAGCACCTTATCGCTGTTTTTTTTCGACATGCGGAAGGCGTACGATACGACATGGCGTCACCACATATATTCTATGCTTCATGGATGAGGTCTTCGGGGCCCTCTGCCGATCTTTATCCGCAATTTTCTGTCGTATCGTACCTTCCGCGTGCAAGTCGCGGCCTCTCATAGTTCCTCCCGACTCCAGGAGAACAGGGTACCACAGGGATCCGTCCTCAGTGTCTGCCTGTTTTTAATCGCAATAAACGGGCTCGCTGCAGCGGTGGGAAATTTTGTCTCCGCTTCCCTGTATGCTGACGACTTCTGCCTTTACTACAGCTCTCCTGGCATTGCAGCTGCTGAACGTCAGCTACAGGGCGCTATCTGCAATGTGCAGTCTTGGGCTGTAGCGCATGATTTTCAGTTTTCGGCTGCCAAGACCCGCGTTATGCATTTCTGCCGGCGCCGAACAGTCCATCCTGATCCGCGGCTTTATCTTGACGACGACCTTCTTGCTGTGGTGGGGACCCACAGGTTTTGGGTGTAGTTTTTGATGCCCGGTTGACTAGTCTGCCTCATATTCGGCAGCTTAAACAGACGTGTTGGCGGCAGCTAAATGCTCTGCGATGCTTGAGCCACACCAGCTGGGGCGCCGACCGATCTACCCTGTTACGGCTCTACCAGGCGTTAATCCGGTCTCGTCTGGATTATGGGAGCCTGGCTTATGGCTCAGCATCTCCATCTGCGTTGCGGGTGCTGGACCCAGTACTACACAGCGGGATACGCCTGGCCACTGGTGCTTTCCGGACTAGCCCTGTGGACAGCATACTTGTGGAGGCGCGTGTCCCTCCACTGCGGTTACGGCGCCAATGTTTGCTGGCCGCTTATGCTGCCCATGTTTTCAGCTTGCCCGGGCATCCTAACTAACGGCTACTATTCCCACAGTCGCATATCCATCTTCCAGAACGTCGGCCCAGTGCTGGATGTACGATCGCAGTCTGCGTCAGAGAGCTTCTCTCCGGGCTTTTGACTTTACCTCTTCCACCTCCTTTTCGGGCATCTCTGCATACACTCCCGTGGTGTGTGCCTCGCCCTCGCCTTCAGCTGGAATTGGCACAGGGCCTGAAGGACTCAGTCCCTCCGGAGGCTTTCTGCCGCCGCTTTTTTTGCCATCCTCATGGTTCGGTGGGCATACAGGGCCAAGTCCACTCCTCTTTCGTTGGCGTCCAACACCTTTCCACAGCCGGCACTGAAACGTCTCTTCCGCCACCGTCCGAAGGCAACAAAGCCGTTTGGCATCCGTGCCAAGGAGTCTCGAGTCAGTACACCTGGAGGGCATTAAGGTCCTCCACCAGGGATGGAGTAGGGGATCTCCCTGGCTACTACACAGGCCAAGATTACTTCTTGATCTGGCTGCTTACAAGAAGTATTGCACCCCGGACCACCTTTTTAAAATTAAACTTACTGAGATTTTAGACCGCCATTCAGATTTTATTACTGTTTACACGGATGAGTCTAAACAGGGGGATTTTATGGGCTGCTCTGCTGTGTTTCCCGATACCGTCCGTCGGATAGGGCTCCCAGAGCAGTTCTCAGTTTACTACGCAGAACTGTTTGCCATTCTGCAAGCATTAGAGCATATGCGACGACATCATGGAACGAAATTCATCATCTGCTCCGATTCCCAAAGTGCTCTACACGCTCTTGAACAGATGTACCCAGCAGATCGGATCGTGCAAGAAGTGAAGGACGCACTCCTGCTCTTGCAAAAGCAGGGTAAGGATGTAATTTTCTGCTGGGTTCCAGGGCACATAGGGATTCCTGGAAATGAACTTGCAGATGCGGCTGCCAAGGAGGCTTGCTCCATCCCACCTCCTGCTCGCTGTTCCGTCCCCCTGCAGGCAATAACATCTTTCGTGACGCGGAAGGTCATGCGTTGGTGGGAGGCTCAGTAGCTGGACGTGAGGGATAATAAGTTATGAGCGGTGAAGGATTCTGTCCGTCCGTGGCTCACCTCTTTCCGACAACGACAAGCTGAGGAAGTAGCCCTTACACGGCTTAGAATAGGACATTGTCCGTTGACACATGGTTTTCTGTTACGTCGTGAGGAGCCACCAACGTGTCAGACATGTGGGACACAGCTGTCGATACGACATATTTTAACTGAGTGTGTTTTATATGCGGGTTTGAGGGAAGATTTCAGTTTCCCACCAGACCTGCCCTCTCTTTTGACTAATAATGAGGCGAGTGTCGCTAGAGTTTTACGTTTTTGTGTGATGTCTGGACTTCTTCCCAAAATATTGGGATTGAGGTCTTAATGTGCTGTACAGTGGTTTGGTCACCCACTATTTGTAAGTGGTCACTCAGCCACAGTTAATTATTTTTACCTGTTTTTTACTGGTATTTTCTTTTTAGTTTTATCTAACTGTTTTGATGTGCCGTGTCCAATCTTGCAATTTGAACATTTCCAATTCCCGCAAAGATCGGCTCTGAACTGATCATTGTTTAACAGATCTTGGCTGCACTCGTCAACATTTCTTTTCGGAACGGGCGCTGATAACCTCGTTGTTGTGCGCCCTAAAACACTAATCATCATCATCATCATCATCATCTGGAAACTCTCCAAGCCAAAATGATCGATAGGTCGTGCTTTCGCAGTCCTTATGCGTACTGAACATCGGGATCAAGCCAGCTTTTGCCCTTTTGCTCTACGCGAAGTTTCTGTCCTCGCTGAGCTGGCCTTAGGACACCTGCGTTATTCTTTGACAGATGTACCACAGCAGTCAAACTCCCCCCCTGGCAGTGTATGCGAATTGGATCACACGAGGGAGTAAACTGCGCTGCACACGCGGACGCGCCGACGCACACGGGACGCACGGCACGCGCAGGCTTGCACCCACACGTACCGCACGCTGTGGACACGGAGCCGCGGCGCGAACGCAACCCTAACACAATTAGCTCGAGAACACCGTGACGCCAGGTTGTTATACCACGACGCACGCGCTCCACCTAACCGAGTAAGTAAAGAAACAAGGAAAGTAGTGGTATTTCACCGGCGATGTTGCCGTCTCCCACTTATGCTACACCTCTCATGTCACATCACAGTGCCAGACTAGACTCAAGCTCAACAGGGTCTTCTTTCCCCGCTAATTTTTCCAAGCCTGTTCCCTTGGCAGTGGTTTCGCTAGATAGTAGATAGGGACAAAGTTTTTTTTAGAAGGTTTTCAAATGTTTTATTACTAAGCTACAGCTCACTATCTAACTGATTTTAGTGGGCTCTACTATACAAAATCTGCTACTCTACTTCTAACTACTCAGTGGTCTTTACAATTTTCGAAGACTCTACATCGATATCTTTACATCATTAGCACAACTTTACAATGTTGGCTATTTTATAAGGTGTACGGTTAACGATTGGCTATAGTAGTCAATAACATTACAATATTATTTTTACAATACTTTACAATTTCCTACATTTACAACAATTAATAACTACTAGATTGGCCACTTAGCCGCTCTGGGCTAGTTCCAGAACCTTGCCCGTCCCTACCGCGAGGAGGTGGGCCACTACTATCTACCGTAACCACTGACTAATTCTGCTACTACTCCCTCCACCACCATACTTGAAACAATTAATAGTTGACAAATTTTAGTTTCCACACAATGAGTGTGATTGATATTTGTCGCCTGGTGACATTGTATTAAGTATATAACAGGGTGATTGACTGTTACAAGGTATCTCATTCGTGACTTATAGTCGTATCTGATTTTAGTTTGTCATACTTGGAAGTGTGAACCTACAGCGAGGCAGGTACTACCCTAGTCCCTACCGCAGCCTGGAGGGCGGTTTGCACCGATCTACATACGTATCAGTCGGGTTGGGCCCTAAATCAGCGAACTACTATTAAGCTCCTTCCCCCCAGGACTGACATGAGGGTCGAGATCTTCCCGCCTCCTACATGGTTCATTGTTCGTCCTTGATACCGATCACTATCTTATATTGTCCCTCTGCGGGTTCGGGGGTAAGAATAGGCCCGCGGTATTTCTGCCTGTCGTAAGAGGCGACTAAAAGGAGTCTCAAACGTTTTGGCCTTAATGTGATGGTCCCCTAAGAGGTTTGACCACTACCTTTCAAAATTTTCTGTTAGTGCGTACCATTTGGGGAAGGACGCCTTACATGGTGTATTATATATCCATTTTGCCCTAAGATCTGGCACTGGCACACCCGATATTGTCATGGAGTTGGACTTCCATCAAGCTTCCGGCCACATCGGCTGCAGTGTGTTCTGGGTAGCATAAATTTCCCTCCATTGTGCACTTCCATCTTTGCCCTCGCGATGTACATGGATATTTCGACACCCGACATCCAGCACGGTAGCCAGTCCGTTGTGGTGGGGTTGTCATGTACCCTCTTGGTGGTAGCCTCCTGACTACACAGGGATCGCACTGCTGATGCCCGAGCTGCTACCTCCCCATGTATGCCAAGGAGTAGATACCTATCTCTCTGGGGCATCGGGACTCCCAGCAAAGGCCATCCTGCCAGGTGGTCTTTGGTGTGGCTGGGTGGCGCCCGTGGGGAAAGCCCCTGGTCGGAGTGGGTGGCATCAGGGCAGATGGCCTGCAATGAAGCATGGTACATCATCTCTCGCTGGTGGGCCTCCACCAGCAGTCACTGAGCGATCGAGGTCTAACCTGAATGGGAAGAAATGCGATCTGAGATCATTTCCCTCCCTGGCTACTCCATGGGAGGAACGCATGGCAAAAGATAACAGTGGAGGTTATTCACCCCGGTACCTTGTCTGTACACGGGTTGATGGTGAATCTTTTATGCCAACCAAGCCTCAGTTTTTTGTGGAGCATTTAGAGGACAAGTTCAGGGAGGTGGAGGGCTTGTCCAAAATGCGCTCTGGGTCAGTTCTTATCAAAACAGCATCCTCTGCCCAGTCACGGAGGTTGCTCACTTGCGACAAGTTGGGGGATGTTTCTGTCACCATCACTCCCCATAAAAGTTTAAACATGGTCCAGGGTATTATCTTCCACAGGGATCTTCTTCTACAGTCCGACGACGAACTACGCCCCAACCTAGAACGACGAGGTGTTTACTTCGTCTGGCGCGTCCATCGGGGTCCAAGGGATAATCAGGTGGCCGCCGGTGCCTTCATCTTGGCCTTTGAGGGTGATGTCTTACCCGAAAAGGTCAAGGTGAAAGTTTACCGCTGTGATGTGAAACCATATATCCCTCCTCCGATGGGATGTTTTAAATGCTGGAAGTTCGGACACATGTTATCCCACTGTACTTCCAGCATCACGTGTAGAGATTGTGGACATCCTTCGCATCCCAATACTCCATGTGCCTCGCCTCCTATCTGTGTTAACTGCGGAGAACACCATTCCCCTTAATCTCCGGACTATAGGATATTCCAGAAAGAAAGGAAGATAATGGAATATAAGACCCTGGACTGCCTGACCTACAACGAGGGTAGGCGGAAATATGAGCGGTTACATCCTGTGCCAATGACATCCACCCATGCCGCGGCTGCAACACCGGTTTGAACCTCTACCATGTCGTCCGCTACAGTTCGACCTCAGCTCTGTCAGAATTCACTGGCCCCCTTGGTTGTGGGGGGCACTTCACTCTCTGTTGCTCCTGCTCCATCTACTTCAGGAGCAACACCCGGCAAACCATCGGGACATCAGTTCCCCTTTCCCAGCCGGAGAAGCGTAAGATTTCTTCGGCTTCTCTCACCACAAACGGGTCCCTTGGGGACCTCCCTTCGCAAGTTCCAACCGGTTTAAAAGTGGACACCCGCAAATGGCTCAAACAATTACTGGTCGCTGGTCGTAGGGCCTCACGGTCGTCGTCCGTCACTGAGACTGAACCAGGGAAGCCCTCCCTGCCTGAACCACTGAAGGCACAGATAGAGACACAAAAAGAAAAAGGTTCGTAAAAATCACAACATTGCGGTGGCACCTGTCCCACCGCTTCCTACAAGCTCCGCGTCTGAGGACGAGGTGGAGATTCTGGCGTCCGCTGAGGACCTTGATCTTGCTGGTCCCTCCGACGCCATGGAAAGCACTAGCACAGGTGCTCAATCGGAGGCAGCAGGTGACCCAGCGGCGTAATCTGCCTTCCAAGTCCCGTCACGCATTTCTCAGCCATGGCCAATACCATCCTCCAGTGGAACTGCAGCAGTTTCTTCCACCATCTAGCTGATCTCCGCCAACTTATCAGTCTTCACCTTTTCTTCTGCATTGCTCTTCAGGAAACTTGGTTTCCAGCAATGCGAACGACCACCCTCCGTGGCTATCAGGGTTATTATAAGAACCGGGAAGCTTATGAAAGGGTGTCTGGTGGCGTCTGCATATATGTCCTTAACTCTCTCTCTACATAGAGCTTTAGAGGTTGTTGCTATTCGTGTGTGGACGCCACAGACTGTTACTGTCTGCAGTCTTTACCTTCCACCGGATGGTGATGCCGCGCAGCTTGGTAGCCCAATTGCCGCCAACTTTCTTGTTACTGGGCGACTTTAACGCCCATAACCCTCTACGGGGTGGGTCAGTGGCAACAGGTCTAGGTGCCACCGTTGAGCATTTATTGGCGCATCTCGATCCTTCGATTAAAAAACGATAGTGCCTTCACACACTTCAGTGTGGCGCATGGCACGTACTCCGCCATTGACCTATCGATCTGTAGCCCTCGCCTCTTACCGTCTGTCCAATGGCGTGTGCATGACGGCCTTTCTGTCACTGCCTCGGCGTCACTCTTTTGGGAGCCCCAGCAGATGGGCTATGAATAAGGCTGACTGGGACTTGTTCTCCTCCACTGCCGCTGTTGAGCCTCTCTCTAATGATGACATTGATGCGGTGGTTCAATCGGTCACCACCGGCATCGTTACTGCCGCCGAATCTGCCGTTCCCCGTTCTTCTGGGTCCCCTCGGCGGCGGACTGTGCCTTGGTGTTCGCCTGAGATCGCTGCAGCGATTAAAGATCGCTGGCGGGCGCTACAGCGTCTCAAGCGACATCCCTGCATTTAACACCTCATCACCATCAAACGGCTACGTGCGCGGGCCCGCTGCCTCATCCACCAAAGCAAGCAGGAGTGCTGGGAGCGGTATGTGTCCACCATTGGCCTCCATGTCTCTCCATCGCAGGTCTGGGCCAAGATCCGACGCCTCTATGGCTATCGGACCCCTGTCAGCGTCCCTGCGCTCTCACTGAATGGAGCAGTTTGTACAGTCTCCGACGAAATTGCCAACAGCTTGGCAGAGCATTTTGCTCTTAGTTCCGCTTCTTCCAATTACCCACCGGCCTGCCGCTCCATTAAAGAGTGGATGGAACTTCGGTGCCTTTCATTTCGCACCCACCACCCAGAATCTTACAATGCTCCATTCAGTGAGTGGGAATTTCGCAGTGCTCTAGCTGCTTGCCCTGATACCGTTCCTTGGCCAGATGGCATCCACTGTCAGATGCTGCAACACCTGTCAGTGGACTGCCAGCGACGCCTCCTCGACCTTTACAACCGTCTTTGGGTCGAGGGGGAGTTTCCGTCGCAATGGCGGGAAAGCATTGCATCCCCGTTTTGAAACCTGGAAAGAACCCTCTGGAGGTGGACAACTACCGTCCCATTAGCCTCACCAACGTTCTTTGCAAGTTGCTTGAACGGATGGTGAGCCGGCGCTTGAATTGAGTACTGGAGTCTTGGGGCCTTCTGGCTCCATCTCAGGGTGGTTCCGTAAAGGCCGCTCCACCACCGACAATCTGGTGAGCCTGGAGTTGGACATCGGTACTGCCTTTGCTCGCCGTCGGCACCTGTTCGCTGTCTTTTTCGAGATGCAGAAGGCGTACAATACGACATGGCGTCATCACATCCTTTCTAAGCTTCATGGATGGGGTCTTCGGGGTCCTCTGCTGATTTTTATCCGCAATTTTCTGTCGTATCGTACCTTCCGCGTGCAAGTCGCGGCCTCATATAGTTCCTCCCATGTCCTGGAGAACGGTGTGCCACAGGGTCCTGTTTTAAGTGTCTGCCTGTTTTTAATCGCAATAAACGGGCTCGCTGCAGCGGTGGGAAATTCTGTCTTTGCTTCCCTGTATGCTGACGACTTCTGCCTTTACTACAGCTCTACTGGCATTGCAGCTGTTGAACGTCAGCTACAGGGCGCTATCCGCAAGGCGCAGTCTTGGGCTGTAGCACATGGTTTTCAGTTTTCGGCTGCCAAGACTCGCGTTATGCATTTCTACCGGTGCCGAACAGTCCATCCTGATCCGCGGCTTTATCTTGTCGACGAACTCCTTGCTGTGGTGGAGACCCAGAGGTTTTTTGGTGTAGTTTTTGATGCCCGGCTGACTTGGCTGCCTCACATTCGGCAGCTTAAACAGGCGTGTTGGTGGCATCTAAATGCTCTGAGATGCTTGAGCCACACCAGCTGGGGCGCCGACCAATCTACCCTGTTACGGCTCTACCAGGCATTAATCCAGTCCCGTCTGGATTATGGGAGCCTGGCTTATGGCTCTGCTTCTCCATCTGCGTTGCAGGTGCTGAACCCAATACTACACAGTGGGATACGACTTGCCACGGGTGCCTTCCGCACCAGCCCTGTGGACAGCATACTAGTGGAGGCAGGTGTCCCTCCCCTGCGGTTACGGCGCCAACGTTTGCTGGCCGCTTATGCTGCCCATGTTTTTAGCTTGCCCGGGCATCCAAACTATCATCTCCTGTTCCCGCAATCGGTCGTCCATCTGCCAGAACGTCGACCCCGATCAGGTTGTATGATCGCGGTCCGCGTCAAAGAGCTTCTCTCTTCTCTCTGGGCTTAGGGTTTTCACTGTTCCACCTCCTTTCCGGGCCACCTTGCGTACCCGCCCATGGTGTGTTCCTCGCCCTTGCCTTCGGCTCAACTTGGCACAGGGCCCGAAGGACACAGTCCCTCCAGAGGCCTTCCGCCGCCGCTTTTATTCCATCCTGGCCATGTATCATGGCTCTGGCATTGTTTACACTGATGGTTCGATGGTTGCTGGTCGTGTCGGTTATGCGCTTACTCTAGGGGACCATTCCGAGCAACGTCCCTTGCCGGATGGCTGCAGCGTTTACACTGCTGAGCTGGTCGCCATCTTTCGTGGCCTAGAGTATATCCGCTCCTGCTCGGGTGAGTCCTTCGTTATCTGTAGCGATTCCCTGAGCGGTTTACGAGCTCTCGACCAGTGTTCCCCTCGTTCTCGTCTGGTGATGGCTATCCATGAGTCCCTGCATACTCTTGCCCATTGCGGCCACTCTGTGGTGTTTTTGTGGACCCTCGGCCATGTCGGTATCCCGGGCAATGAACATGTTGACCGCCTGGTGAAAGAGGCCACGAGTAAACCACCTCTGGATGTTGGCCTCCCAGAGACTGATTTGTGGGCAGTCTTACGCTTCAAAGTTTTTGCGCTATGGGACGATGAATGGCGCGCACTGACAACGCGAAATAAACTCCGTGCTGTCAAGGAGACGACAGCTGTGTGGCGGTCATCCCTGCGAGCCACTCACAGGGACTCAGTAGTCCTTTGCCGGCTCCGCATTGGCCACTCCCGGCTGACACACAGTTATTTACTGCGCCTGATACGCTCCCTGCCATTTTATCTGATGACCCTTCTATGGCGGGCTTAGTTTTACGTAGGTCATTGGCCTATGATTTTAATCTGAGTTTTTAATGCGTTTCTCGGTGGTTGGCTTTTCCTTTTTTGTTTCTATGGTCGGCCAACCACCGTCACACTCTGTGTGATTTTAGTTCGTCTTGTCTGGTCTTTGTCTAAGTTTCTCTTGTTCTGTGTCGTCTATGATCTATTCTGTTCCTCGTTTTTATTCTCTGTGGGTGTTTTTAGTATTTGGAAAAAGGAACCGATGACCATAGCAGTCTGGTCTCTTTAATCCCACAAACCAACCAACCAACCATTAGGAAAGAATCCATGTACCCTTCTCCCAGTGTCTGAGATGTCCCACTGTTGTTGCCAAAGCTGCATGACTTTTTGTTTAATTTCTTTTAGTGTTCCCAAAGGTGTTCCCATGATGTCTTGTAGTTTCCCATACTCCCGTTTACGAAGCCAGTATAATCAGGTCTAAGAGGCAGAGTCCCATTATTACGCATAATGCGTCTGCAGGTGTTGTGCTAAAACCCCCAACACACCTTAGGAGTATATTCCTTTGAATTCTTGTTACAGCCATGGAGTGCCTCATCAGAGTGAGGCTGTTGGCCCATACATTGGAGCCATAGCCCACATTTCACGCCAATAGTGAGTTATGGTACATTTTTATAGCTTTTTGTGGTAAATGAAACTGGCGTAGGCCAAGGAAATTAGTTTATTGAAGAGTGACTGTGTTTTGGTAGCTACTTGCTCAATGTGGTTCATGAAGCTCCTGCGTCCATCAATGAAGACACCCAGATACCTGCAAATCTTTTTCTTCTAATGATATCACCATTTATGCGGAATATTGGATCATGATCTAGTTTTCCTTTTAGAAGAAGACTTTGCTGGTGCAATCGATAATTTTGTTAACTAACACCAATTTTCTATTAGTGCTATCGCGGCTTGAGCCTGTCTCTCCATCTCCACTCTGCTATCGCCCCAAACCAGGACGACCAGGTCATCAGCATAGGCTACCGCACCCAGCACTGCAGCGTCCTGCTGCAAGATGTTCAGCAGCAGTTCCATGTTTATGTCCCAAAATATGGAACCACAAGCTTATCCTTGTGTGCATCCTTTTGTTATTCTTTTACACATCACATTGCCCTGAGCAGCTATCCTTGCAACTCTATCCCTGCAGTAGGCCTCCAAATACCCCCTGCGGGTCCGGGGTTAAGGAGTCTCAACTGTTTGGGCCTTTAATGTGATGGCCCCAGTCCATTTTTCCAAATTCAACAGAAGTACGAGCCTTTTGGGGATGGACGCCTTATGTGGTGCACCATCAGTCCTCGGTGCCCTAAGACCTTGGCACTCTTAGCGTCTTGGCGTCGTAACTGCACCCTCCATCCCTCATTTTGGGCATACACACCTGATCGATTGTGTAAATTACGCCATTAGTGTGTCACCATCTGCACCCACAATACCTATGGACTTCCCATGGCACAGAAAATCCAGCACAGTAGCCAGCCCGTTGTGGTGGGGTCGTCATGTACCCTCTAGGTTGTAGCCCCTGACAACACAGGGATCGTACTGCTGATGCCTGAGCTGACACCTCCCCACTTAAGCCAAGGAGTAGATGCTCGTCTCTCAGGGGCATCAGGACTCCCGGCAATGGCCATCCTGCCAGGTGGCCTTTGCTGTGGCTGGGTGGCGCCCGTGGGGAGAGCCCCTGGTCATAGTGGGTGGCATCGGGGCGGATGCCCCGCAATGAAGTGGGTGAAGTCTCAATCTGGTGGTTGCACGACCACCAACGTCTCTAAGCGCGGGAAGATAGATTTTAATGCTGTGACATATAACCCCAAATCGTTCCTTCCCTAGCCACGCCATGGGAGGAACGTAGGGCTGCGGACAGACAGGAGCCGTATTCACCGCGATACCTTGTGTGCAGCAGAACCGATGGGGATTCGTTTTTGGGGACTAAGCCTCTCTTCTTTGTTCACCATCTCGAAGATAAGTTTGGGGAAGTGGCGTCTCTTTCCCAAATGAGGAGAGGGGCCATTCTGATACAAGCAGTTTCATCTGCACAGTCGCCTGTGAGAAGCTCGGTGACATCCCCATTAACGTCACTCCCCATAAGTCCTTAAATTTGGCCCAGGGGATTATCTTTCATAAAGATCTTCTGCTACAGTCTGATGACGAGCTACAGGAAAACCTGGCATGACGAGGTGTGCACTTTGTCCGTCGTGTCTTTAGGGGGCCCAAGGATAATAGGGCCACTACCGGTGCCTTCATCCTGGCCTTTGAGGGTGACTGCTTGCCTGAGAAGGTCAAGGTCATGATCTACTGGTGCGATGTCAAGCCCTATGTCCCACCCCCTATGCAATGCTTCCAGTGCTGGAAGTTTGGACATATGTCCTCCAGATGCACTGCCAGCCCCACGTGTCATGATTGTGGACGACCTTCGCATCCTACTGCTCCATGTGCTTCGCCTCCCACCTGCGTTAACTGTGAGGAGCATCATTCTCCCTGCTCGCCAGACTGTGCAGTCTACCAACGAGAGCGGAAGATACAAGAAATTAAAACCCTGGACCGTTTAACTTACCAAGACGCAAGGAAGAAGCTAGAACGCCTGAACCCCACACCTATGTTGAGGAGTTATGCTGCTGTATCTCTGCCGCCACCAGTTCCTGCAAAGACTCCCTTCTCAGTTGGCCCACAGAACAGTCAAGTTACGCCTGCCCTACCGCTGGTAGGGGCCACTCTCTCTTCCACTACTCCCAAAATACCCGGTTTGGGAGCAGTGGACCCCAAACAGCTGGGGACATCCATCCCCACCTCTCAGCCAGAGAGGCAACAGCCTTCTCCGGCTGCTCAGCCAGGGAAGCAACAGCCTCCTCCGGCTCCTCAGTAGGAGATCAACAGCCTCCTCCGGCTGCTCAGCCGGAGAGCAACAGCCTTCTCAGACCTCACTCGTTTGGAAGGGGTCCCTTGGGGGAGTCCCTTCCAAGGACTTTACCAGTGTCTGACAAGACGCCAGTGGCTGAAGAAGCCAGCAGCTGCTGGTCGAAGGGCTTCACGCTCTTCCTCTGTTCCAGACAATGCGTCAGGAAAGCCCTCCCAACATGCGAACCCTGCTGCCAAAGACAAGAGAGAGAAGAGGAAGCTCTCTAAGAAGAATAAGGACCCAGCGGTTCCCGCACCACCGCTTCCTGTCAGCTCAGCCTCTGAGGATAAAGTCGAGCTCTTTGCGTCCCCTGATGACCTCGATCTCGGCATCTCAGAAACGATGGCAGTTGCGACGTCAGTCACTCAGTCGGTGGCAGCATGTGACTCTGTGCATTAATTTGCTTTTTCAGTACCTTAATGCCCCTATGGGACACGCTTTGTACAATCCTCCAGTGGAATTGTGGCAGCTATTTTAGCCATCTCCCTGAGCTACGTCAGCTTCTAAGCATGACGCCTGCTTTCTGTATTGCCCTCCAGGAAACCTGGTTCCCGGCAACGTGGGCCCCCTGTCCTTCATGGTTACGGGGGCTATTAATGTAACCGTTAGTGTGCCAGGTGGAACTTGCGTGTATGTCCTTACCTCTGTATATAGTGCTCATGTGCCCATTCACACATCATTGGAAGCTGTGGCTGTCACAGTAAGGACTACCCAGGACATAACCGTCTGCAGTGTCTCCCTCCAAGTGGTACAGTCCCCCTGGCCGAATTGGCTGCACTTGCCCTCAACTCCCCACACATTTTCTTCTCCTGTGGGATTTTAACGCCCACACTCCCTTGTGGGGAGGAGCGAAGATTACTGCCTGAGGCAGAGCTGACGAGAATCTGATCTCCCAACTCGACCTCTGCCTCTTAAACACTGGCGCCGCCACACATTTCAGTGTGGCACATGGCACGTTATCGGCCATAGATCTGTCGTTGTGCAGCCCAGGGCTTGTACCATCAGTCCACTGGAGAGTCCATGACGACTTGTGTGGTAGTGACCATTTTCCCATCTTCCTTTCACTACCCCAGCGTCGCTCCCATGAACCCTTGCCCAGATGGGCATTTAGCAAGGCAAACTGGGAAATGTTCTCCTCTGCTGTCACTGTTGAATCTCTCCCCCACGGTACCGTCGATGTGGTGGTTGAGACACTGACTGCAGCGATTGTTTCTGCTGCGGAACATACCATTCCTCATTCGTTAGGGTGCCCCGGCGAAAGTCAGTGCCTTGGTGGTCGCCGGAGGTCGCTGAAGGCATTAAAGAGCGTCGACGGGCTCTTCAGCGACATAAGCGGCACCTGTCTCTTGAGAACCTCATTTTATTCAAACGTCTCCGTGCTCAGGTCCAGCGGCTCATCAAAAGGCGGAAACAGGAGTGCTGGGAGAGGTACGTTTCCACCATTGATTCCCATACTTCACCCCGCCAGGTGTGGACAAAGATTCGGTGCAGCTTTGATTTCCCCCTGCGGGTTCGGGGGTTAGAATAGGCTCGCGGTATTCCTGCCTGTCGTAAGAGGCGACTAAAAGGAGTCTCAAACTTTTCGGCCTTCTGTGATCGTCCCCTCTTGGGTTTGACCTCCATTTTTCCAAATTTCCGTTGTTAGTGCGTGCCATTTGGGGAAGGACGCCTTACGTTGTGTTTTACTATTGGTCCATCATGCACCACCATCTTGCATGCTACCTATTCTCGTGTGGCGGCATTTACACCCAACTTCTTCTGGGTTGCCTCCTTCTCGTCTTGTGTGCAATCCCCTTCTTAGCGCCCACGACAACTGTGGACCCTTCCAACACCTAAAATCCAGCATGGTAGCCAGTCCGTTGTGGTGGGATCGTCATGTACCCTCTTGGTGGTAGCCCCCTGACCACGCAGGGATCGCACTACAGATGCCAGAGCTGTTTCCTCCTCATGCATGCCAAGGAGTATGTGCCCATCTTGTCTGGGGCACGGGGACTCCGGGCAACGGGATATCGGCCAGATACCAGTTGCTTTGGCTGGATGGCGCCCTTGGGGAGAGCCCTCATTCGGAGTAGGTGGCATCTGGGCGGATGTGACGCAATGAAGCGCAATAAATCACACCAAGCTGGTGGTCGCACGGGCACCAGCGTCTCTAAGCAAGTCAGAGTTGATTTTGATGCTGCGCAATATGACCCTCAGTCGTTCTCCTCGTTGGCTGCGCCGTGGGAGGGACGCAGATCTAGTGCCAAGCGGGAGCCTTACGTACCACAATACCTTGTCTGCAGCAGGACTGCGCCTCCGCCTATATGCGTCAACTGTGGGGAGCACCAATCTCCATGCTCACTGGATTGCCCCATTCTTCATAAGGAGCGGAAGATAATGGAATTTAAGAGACTGGACCTGCTCACTTATCGAGAGGCAAAACTGAAATTTGAAAGGTTGTATCCTGTTTTCCTTCGAACATCTTATGCTGCAGCCACGCTATCGTTGCCCTCGTGAGCGACAGTTGTCGCCTCATCTGTGCCGCTTTCAGTGGATCCTCGGGGCCGTGCATCTCTGTCTGCCCCCCTCGTGTCTGGGGGCAACCCTTCCTCTGTTGCCCCCTTAGCAGTTGGGGGCAAACCCTCTCCTGTCGCTCCCCCCACGCTTACTTCGGGAGTGACATCTGCTCAAAAACCGAGCGGCTCGATCCCTCCCCCTCCTTCACCGCCAGCGTTGCCTCTGCCGGTTCCTCTCTCGCGGATGGGGTCCTTCAGGGCTCTCCCTTCCTCCGTTTCTTCTCCTTCCCAGCCGGATGTCAGCCAGTGGCTGAAGGTTCCGCCACCTGCTGGTCGTAGGGCTTCTGCATCGTCGTCAACCTCCGACGCTCCTTCAGTGCAGCTCTCCCAGCCCTCTAACCCTAAGGACAGACGCAAGAAGAAGGAACGGAACATGTCCAAGAAGAACGATGTTCCGGCGGTTTCAGTACCGCCTGCTGTAAACAGTTCTGGGTCCGGGGATGAGGTGGAGATCCTCGCCCTCCTGCGGATCTCGCCCTCACAGAACCCTTGGGTGCCTTTCCTATGGACACAGCTGACTCTCCCCTGGTGGCGTCAGTTGGCTCTGAGGCGCCGTCTGCCTCTTAGTCGCCTTCACACCCTTTCTGTCCCTTCCTGCTTCCATTCTCCTGTGGAATTGCGGCGGTTATTTCCGCTACCTGCCTGAGCTCTGGATGCTTCTGAGTGTTTCCCCTGTTCTCTGCATTGCTCTTCAGGAAACTTGGTTTCCAGCAATGCAGACCCCCACCCTTCGCAGTTATCGGGGATACTATAAGAACCGCGCTGCCTGTCAACAAGCGTCAGGTGGAGTTTGCCTCTTTGTTCACCACTCTGTCTGTAGCTCGCCAGTACCCCTTCTGACGCCTTCAGAGGCATTCGCTGTCAGGGTTGAGCTCTCGCTGGCTATTACTGTTTGCTCTGTTTACATTCCTCCAGATGGGGAGCTCCCCCGACATGTCTTGTCTGCACTGCCAGCTCAACTCCCGCCACCATTGCTGCTTCTGGGCGATTTCAATGCCGACAACCCTCTATGGGGTGGGACTGTCTCCGATGACCGCGGTCGTGCCGTGGAGCATTTGTTGGCTCAGCTCGACCTTAGCCTCTTGAACACCGGTGCTCCCACGCATTTCAGTGTGGCCCATGGCTCGTTCTCGGCCATCAATCTCTCTCTTTGCAGCCCCGGACTTGTCCCATCTCTCCACTGGAGGGTGCATCCTGACCTGTGTGGTAGTGACCATTTTCCCATCTATTTGTCACTGCCCCAGTGTCATTCTTCTGGGCGTCTGCCCCGCTGGGTTCTCCACAGGGCTGATTGCCCGGCTTTTACTTCTGCTGCAACCATTGCATCTCCCCCACAGGGTGACATTGACGAGGTGGTCCGTGTCTTGACCACGTCGATCATTTCTGCGGCCGAGGCTGCTATCCCCCGCTCTTCTGGACTCCCTCGGAGGAGAGCTGTACCCTGGTGGTCGCCAGAGATTGCTGAGGCCATTCGCGACCGTAGGCGGGCTCTCCAGCGTCATAGGCGGCACCCGTCTCTGGAGACCCTCATCGCCTTTAAGAGGCTCCGTGCCTTGGCCTGTCGTCTTATTGCACGGCGTAAGCTGGAGTGCTGGGAGAGGTATGTCTCATCCTTGGGCTCCCATGTCTCTCGCTCGATCGTGTGGTCCCGGATCCGGCGGATTTATGGATACCAGACCCCTATGGGTGTCCCTGCGATCTCCCTGGATGGCGCTGTTTGCACGGACGCTGCCGCCATTGCTGAACACCTTGCCACGCGCATTGCTAGGAGCTCTGCGACTGCAAATTACCCCCCACACCCCTCCCCCCGCCTTTCGCTCTCTAAAGGAGCGAGCCGAGCAGACGCCGTTATCATTCCACACGCGTCGTTCTGAAAAATACAATGCTCCTTTCAGCGAGAGGGAATTCCTCGCTGCCTTCGCCGATTTCCCTGATACAGCACCAGGACCAGACTGCATCCACGCACAGATGCTGAAGCATCTCTCCAGGGACTGCCAGAGACACATCCTCACCATCTTTAACCGCATTTGGAGCAAGGGCTTGTTCCCGTCGCAATGGCGAGAGGGTGTTATTGTCCCCATCTTGAAGCCCGGTGCTGACCCACTGGCGGTCGACAGCTATCGTCCCATTACCCTCACCAACGTTCTGTGCAAATTGCTCGAACGTATGGTGGAGCGGCGTTTGTGTTGGGTCCTTGAGTCGCGTGGTCTCCTCACTCCATCCCAGGGTGGCTTCTGTCGGGGCTGGTCTGCTGCGGACAATTTGGTGTGGCTGGAATCTGCTATCCGTATGGCCTTTTCCCGACGTCAGCATCTCGTTGCTGTATTTTTTGATCTGCAGTGGCGTATTACACCACATGGAGGCATCATTTACTTGCTACGTTGCATGAGTGGTGTCTTTGTGGTCACCTCCCGGCTTTTCTTCAACCCTTTTTATTGTGCCGCTCTTTCCAGGAGCAAGTCGGTGCCGCCTCTAGTTCATCTTATACACAGGAAAATGGGGTCCCGCAGG
The DNA here is from genome assembly GCF_021461385.2 of Schistocerca piceifrons. Lineage (NCBI taxonomy): Eukaryota > Metazoa > Arthropoda > Insecta > Orthoptera > Acrididae > Schistocerca > Schistocerca piceifrons. The sequence goes on from NC_060140.1 coordinate 553,057,396, forward strand.
GCTCGGTGTTGAGCGTCTCTTTATTTCTAGTGGCCATTAATGGTCTGGCTGCAGCCGTGGGGTCGTCGGTGTCTCCTTCTTTGTATGCCGACGACTTCTGCATCTCATTTACCTCAACGATTACGGGCGTCGCCGTACGCAGGCTGCAAGTCGCCGTTCGCAAGGCAGCATCATGGGCTCTGACTCATGGTTTTCAGTTCTCTGCAGCCGAGACTCGAGTTATGCACTTCTGCAAGGGTCGGACGGTCCACCCTCATCCTGAACTTTACCTCGATGGCCACCTCCTTGAAGTGGTGGACACTAGCCGCTTCTTAGGACTCGTCTTTGATGCCCGGCTCACATGGGTTCCTCATTTACTCAGCTGACGCAAAAGTGCTGGCGGCATCTCAACGCCCTCCGCTGCCTGAGCCACACGTCTTGGGGTGCGGATCGCTGCACGCTGTTGCGATTGTACAGAGCCCTTGTGCAGTCCAGGCTTGATTATGGGAGCCTGGCCTATGGGTCTGCATCACACTCAGTGTTGACGTTGTTGGACCCCATGCACCACTGTGGGGTTCGGCTTGCAACTGGCGCTTTCCGTACGAGCCCCGTGGATAGTTTACTGGTGGAGGCTGGGGTTCCCCCGCTGCGGATTCGCCGCCATCGACTGCTCGCCGGCTATGCTGTCCACGTGCATAGCTCGCCGGGCCATCCCAAACATCGCCTGCTTTTCCCTGCCATGGTCCTCCATCTGCCCGACCGGCGACCTCGGTCTGGGCTTTCCATAGCTGTCCCCGTATAGTCCCTGCTGTCAGAACTGCGGTCATTCCCTCTTCTGCCTCCCTTCCGGGTCCGTGCACCTACGCCTCCCTGGTGTTTGCCCCGGCCGTCTATCCGTCTGGACCTGGCACGGGGACCCAAGGACTCAGATCCGCCTGTAGCCCTCCGTCGCCGTTTTCTTGCGTTCCTCGCCTCATTTTCGTGCTGTGAGACTGTCTACACTGCATTATTGCGCGCTCTTGAGCATATGCGTTCCTGCTCAGGTACGTCCATCGTCATCTGCAGTGACTTCCTGAGCGGCCTCCAGGCCATCGACCGCTGCTATACCTCTTCTCCTCTGGTGTCCTCTATTCAGGAGTCTGTTTCCGCCATTACCTGTTGTGGTCGTTCGGTGGTCTTTGTTTGGACGCCAGGTCACGTTGGCATACCGGGGAACGAACGTGTTGACAGGCTGGCCAAAGGGGCGATCGACGCCCCAGCTTTGGAGATCGGCCTCACGGCTCGCGATGAGCAGCTGGTGTTGCGCCGTAAGGTGATTGGAATGTGGACTGCTGAGTGGCGTGGCATGACATCCCCGAATAAACTGCTGGCTGTTAAGGAGACGACCCATGAGTGGCGCTCCTCCCTGCAGGCTTCTCGCAGGGACTCTGTCATCCTGTGTCGGCTCCGCATCAGCCATAACTACCTGACTCACGGCCATCTTTTGCGTCAGGAGGATCCCCCCCCCCCCTGTGTCGGTGTGAGTCCCGGCTGACGGTCGCCCACATTTTGTTGGAGAGTCCCCGACAGTGCACCCTCCGGCAGTCTTTTAATCTCCCGGGCAATTTGCCTTTGGTTTTATGCGACGATGCCTCCATGGCTGATGACGTTTTAAATTTTATCCGTGGTAGTCCTTTTTATGGTTCTATTTAGGGAGGTCCTGCACCTTTCCCTTTCTGTGTCTTTTGTCCTCGCGTCTCTCCAAATTTGTTGCTGTTTTGGTGTGTAGTTGGATGGTTGACTCTTTCCCTTTTTTTTTGTTCTCGTGGTCAGTCAACCAGACTCCGGTCATCTTCTTTTCTTCTGTTTCTTTCTGTCTGGTGTTCATCTGTACTCTTCTTGTCTGTAGTGTTTGTTGCCGCATTTGTGTTCTTTTAGGGCCTGAGGGGGAGTCTCCTTCCCCCTTTGGTTTTTACCTGCTCCACAAATTTTGGGCTCGCCTGTTTTTGGAATGGGGGACTGATGATCTTCGCTGTTTAGTCCCCCTTAAACATCCCAACAACCACCACCACCACCAACACCGGGCGTCCTAACTATTGGCTACTATTCCCACAGTCGCACGTCCATCTTAAAAAATGCAGGCCCAGGGCTGGCTATACGATCGCGGTCCGCATCCGAGTGCTTCTGTCTGGGCTTGTGGCTTATCCTCTTCCGCCTCCTTTCCGGGCACCTCTGCATACATCCCTGTGGTGTGTGCCTCGCCCTCGCCTTCAGCTGGAATTGGCGCAGGTCCTGAAGGACTCAGTCCCTCCGGAGGCTTTCCGCCGCCGCTGTTTTTCTATCCTTGCAACGTATCAGGGGTCTGGCATTGTTTACTCTGACGGTTCGATGGTTGCTGGTCGTGTCGGTTATGCACTAACTCTAGGGGACCATTCTGAACAACGTTCCTTGCCAGCTGGCGGCAGCGTTTACACTGCTGAGCTGGTCGCCATCTTTCGTGCCCTAGATTATATCCGCTCCTGCTCAGGTGAGTCCTTCGTTATCTGTAGCGATTGCGTGAGCGATTTACGAGCTCTCGACCAGTGTTTCCCTCGTTCCCGTCTTGTGATGGCTATCCAGGAGTCCCTGCGTACTCTTGCCTGTTACGGCCGCTCTGTGGTCTTTGTGTGGACCCCAGTCCATGTTGGGATACCCAGCAATGAGAATGTTGACCGCCTGGCGAAAGAGGCCACCAGTACACCATCTCCGGACCTTGGCCTCCTGGAGACAGATTTGCGGGCATTCGTATGCAGCACAATTCTAGACCTTTGGGACACTGAATGGCGCGCCCTGCCTTCCAAAAACAAACTTGGGGGCATCAAGGAGCCTACCGGTGTGTGGCGCTCCTCCTTGCGGGTCTCTCGCCTGGAGTCTGTTGTCCTCTGCCAGCTGCGCATTGGGCACACATGGGTGACGCACGACCACCTATTACGACTTGGGGACACATCTTTATGTCGCTTCGGCTCCGTTTTGACAGTGGTCCACATTTTATTAGACTGTCCACTTTTAGCTGTGCTCAGGCAGTCGTTCGCACTTCCTGACACGCTCCCTGCCATTTTAACAACTCCGCTATGGCTGACGTATTTTTACGTTTTATTCGGGCAGGGTTTTTTTATCATTTAATCTGAGTGTTTCTGTTTTATGTTATTGTTTTGTGTTGATTCTGGCCTTTGGCCCGCGGTATTCCTGCCTGTCGTAAGAGGCGACTAAAAGGAGTCTCAAACTTTTCGGACGTATATGATGGTCCCCTGTTGGGTTTGCCTACCATCTCTAAAAATTTTTCCGAAGAGCGAGCCGATTGGGGAAGGGCGCCTTACTTGGTGCATTGTGTCCATCTAGCAATCAGACCTTTCGCCAGCTTCTTTGTTGTTGCATTGCAGTCCTGCCCGCTCTCCATCTCTTGGGCATGGATACTTACCTGCATGCACTTTCGACCTTGCACTGTGCAGTGCCACTTTCTGCACTGACGGGACAATGGACCACATGTCACCTAACATCCAGCACGGTAGCCAGTCCATTGTGGTGGCCCGCTATGTACCCTGTTGGTTGTAGCCCCCTGACAACACAGGGATCGCTCTACTGATGCCTGCGCCGTTAACTCCCCACGTATGCCAAGGAGTAGATGCCCATCTCCCTGGGGCATCGGGACTCCCGGCAATGGCCATCGTGCCAGGTGGCCTTTGCTGTGGCTGGGTGGCGCCCGTGAGGAGAGCCCTTGTTCGGAGTAGGTAGCATCAGGGCAGATGACCCGCAATGAAGCGTGGTACATCATCTCTCGCTGGCGGCTAGCCGCCAGCAGTCTCTAAGCGTTCTCGGGCTCAATTTAATGCTCAGAAGTACGATCCGAAAACGTTCCCCTCTCTGACCACGCCGTGGGAGGAGTGTAAGTCTCAGGATGGAGGTAACAGTTATTCGCCCTGATTCTTAGTTTGCACGAGAGCTGGTGGGGTCTTTTCTATCCACAAAGCCTCAGTTCTTTGTTGAGCATTTAGAGGACAAGTTTGGGGAGGTGGAGGGCTTGTCCAAAATGCGCTCTGGGTCAGTACTGACACAAACGGTATCCTCCGCCCAGTCACACAGGTTACTTGCTTGTGACATGTTCGGGGATGTTAACGTTACCATTACACCACATAAGAGTTTAAATATGGTCCAGGGTGTTATTTTCCATAGGGACCTCCTTTTGCAGTCTGATGACGAGCTGCGCGCCAACTTAGAGCATAGAGGAGTGCATTTCGTCTGGCGCGTTCATCGGGGTCCGAGGGACAATCAGGTTGCTACTGGTGCCTTCATCTTGGCCTTTGAGGGTGATACATTGCCGGAGAAGGTCAAGGTGATGGTGTACCGTTGTGACGTCAAGCCCTATATCCCTCCCCCAATCTGGTGCTTTAAGTGCTGGAAGTTTGGCCATATGTCTTCCCGCTGCACTTCCAGCCTCACCTGTCGAGATTGCGGACGCCCATCACATCCCAATACTCCATGTTCCCCGCCTCCCATCTGTGTCAACTGTGGAGAGCATCATTCACCTTGCTCGCCAGACTGCAAAGTCTTTCAGAAAGACCACAAAATCATGGAATATAAGACCCTGGACCGGCTGACCTATACTGAGGCCAAAAGGAAATATGACAGACTACATCCTGTGCGAATGACATCTTCTTACGCAGCTGCTACAACAACTGTGCTAGCCCCATCAGTTTCGAGACTTCCAGCCAGATCGATGCGCAGTACAACTACTCCTGCCCCCTTGCCCGTGGAGGGCTCTACCCAACCGGTTGATCCTGCACCATCTACCTCAGGAGCTACATCCTCCCACCCATCGGGGCCGTCCGTACCCACTTCTAAGCCGGAGAAGTATCCAACTTCTTCGGCCTCTCACGCAAGCAAGGGTTCCCTTGGGTCCCTCCCTTCCCAGGTTTCCACCAGCGGGATGGGTGACGACTGACAGTTACGTAAGTGCCCACAATCCGCTGGTCGTAGGGCTTCACGATCCTCCTCCATCCCGGAGACTGAATCAGTGAAGCCCTCCCAGCCAGTTAAACCTAAGGAGCAGCGTGAGAAATCCAAGAAGAAGAACTCTAAGCCAAAGGAACTCGCAGTGGCAGCCACCCCATCGCACCCTTCCAGCTCTGCGTCTGAGGACGAGGTGGAGATTCTGGCGTCCGCTGAGGACCTCGATCTCGCCGGTCCCTCAGACGCCATGGATAGCGCTAGCATCGGTGCTCAATTGGAGGTAGCAGGTGACCCAGCGGCGTAATCTGCCTTCCAACTCCCGTCACGCCTCTCTCAGACATGGACAATACCATCCTGCAGTGGAACTGCAGCGATTTCTTCCACCATCTAGCTGAGCTCCGACAACTTATCAGCCTTCACCCTTTCTTCTGCATTGCTATTCAGGAAACGTGGTTTCCAGCAATGTGAACCCCCGCCCTCCGTGGCTATCGGGGTTATTATAAGAACCGGGAAGCTTATGAAAGGGTGTCTGGTGGCGTCTGCATATACGTCCTTAACTCTCTTCACAGCGAGTCTGTACCTCTACAAACAGCTTTAGAGGCTGTCGCTGTTCGGGTGTGGACGCCACAGGCTGTTACCGTCTGCAGTCTTTACCTTCCACCGGATGGTGATGTTGCACAGCATGTCCTGGCTGCTCTGATAGCCCAATTGCCGCCACCTTTCTTGTTATTGGGTGACTTCAACGCCCATAACCCTCTGTGGGGTGGGTCAGTGGCGACAGGTCGAGACGCCACCATTGAGCATTTATTAGCACAGCTCGATCTATCGCTTTTAAATGATGGTTCCTCCACACACTTTAGCGTGGCGCATGGCACGTACTCCCCCATCGACCTTTCGATATTCAGCCCCAACCTCTTACCATCTGTCCAATGGAGAGTGCATGACGACCTGTGTGGTAGTGACCACTTTCCGATCTTTCCGTCACTGCCACGGCGTCAGTCTTCTCTGCGCCCTTGCAGGTGGGCTATGAATAAGGCTGACTGGGACTTGTTCTCCTCCACTGCCGCTATTGAGCCTCTCTCTAGTGATCACATTGATACGGTGGTTCAATCGGTCACCACCGGCGTCGTTACTGCCGCCGAATCTGCCATTCCCTGTTCTTCTTGGTCCCCTCGGCGGCGTACTGTGCCTTGGTGGTCGCCTGAGATCGCTGCAGCGATTAAAGATCGCCGGAGGGCGCTCCAGCGTCACAAGCGACATTCCTGCATTGACCACCTCATCACCTTCAAACAGCTGCGTGCGCGGGCCCGCCGCCTTATCCGCCAAACAAGCAGGAGTGCTGGGAGCGGTATGTGTCCACCATTGGCCTCCATGTCTCTACATGGCAGGTCTGGGCCAAGATCCGACGCCTCTACCGCTATCGGACCCCTGTCAGCGCCCCTGCGCTCTCACTGAATGGAGCAGTTTGTACAGACTCTGACGAAATTGCCAACAGCTTGGCGGGGCATTTTGCTCTTAGTTCCGCTTCTTTCAATTACGCCCTGGCCTTCCGCTCCATTAAAAAGCGGAGGGAACGTCGGAGCCTTTCTTTTCGCACCCACCATTCTGAATCCTACAACGCTCCATTCAGTGAGTGGGAATTTCACAGTGCCCTGATACCGCCCCTGGGCCAGATCGCATTCACTGTCAGATGCTGAAACACCTTTCAGTGGACTGCAAGCGACGCCACCTCAACCTTTACAACCGTCTCTGGGTCGAGGGTGAGTTTCCGTCGCAATGGCGGGAAAGCATTGTCATCCCCGTTTTGAAACCAGGCAAGAGCTCTTTGGAGGTGGACAGCTACCACCAAATTAGCCTCACGAACGTTCTTTGCAAGCTTCTCGAACGGATGATGACCCACCGCTTGAATTGGGTACTGGAGTCTCAGAGCTTTCTGGCTCCAACTCAAGGTGGGTTCCGTAAAGGCCACTCCGCCACCGACAATCTGGTGAGGCTTGAGTCGGCCATCCATACTGCCTTTGCCCGCCGTCAGCACCTGGTCGCTGTCTTTTTCGACTTGCGGAAGGCATACGATACGACATGGCGTCATCACATCGTTTGTACGCTTCATGGATGGGGTCTTCGGGGCCCTCTGCCAATCTTTATCCGCAATTTTCTGTCGTATCGTACCTTCCGCGTGCAAGTCGCGGCCTCTCATAGTTCCTCCCGAGTCCAGGAGAACAGGGTACCACAGGGATCTGTCCTCAGTGTCTGCCTGTTTTTAATCGCAATAAACGGGCTCGCTGCAGCGGTTGGAAATTCTGTCTCCGCTTCCCTGTATGGTGACGACTTCTGCCTTTACTACATCTCTACTGGTATTGCAGCTGTTGAACGTCAGCTACAGGGCGCTATCCGCAATGTGCAGTCTTGGGCTGTAGCGCATGGTTTTCAGTTTTCGGCTGCCAAGACCCGCGTTATGCATTTCTGCCGGCGCCGAACAGTCCATCCTGAGCCGCGGCTTTATCTTGCCGACGACCTCCTTGCTGTGGTGGAGACCCACAGATTATTGGGTGTAGTTTTTGATGCCCGGCTGACTTGGCTGCCTCACATTCGGCAGCTTAAACAGGCGTTTTGGCGGCATCTAAATTCTCTGAGACGCTTGAGCCACACCAGCCGGGGCGACGACCGATCTACCCTGTTACGGCTCTACCAGGCGTTAATCCAGTCCTGTCTGGATTACGGGAGCCAGGCTTATGGCTCAGCATCCCCATCTGCGTTGCGGGTGCTGGACCCAGTACTACACAGCGGGATACGACTGGCCACTGGTGCCTTCCGGACCAGCCCTGTGGACAGCGTACTTGTGGAGGCTGGTGTACCTTGACTGCGATTGAGGCGCCAACATTTACTGGCCGCTTATGCTGCCCATGTTTTTAGCTTGCCCGGGCATCCAAATCACCATGTCCTGTTCCCGCAGTCACTCGTCCATCTGATAGACCGTCGGCCCCGGTCGGGTTGTCCGATCGAAATACGCGTCAAAGAGCTCCTCTCTGGGCTTGGGTTTTTCCCAGTTCCACCTCCTTTCCGGGCACCTCTGCACACGCCCCCATGGTGTGTGCCTCGCCCTTGCCTTCGGCTCGATTTGGCACAGAGCCCGAAGGACTCAGTCCCTCCGGAGGCCTTCCGATGCCACTTTTATTCCATCCTGGCCACGTATCAGGGCTCTGGAGTTGTTTACACCGACGGCTCGATGGTTGCTGGTCGTGTAGGTTATGCTCCGACTCTAGGGGATCACTATGAACAACATTCATTGCCAGCTGGATGCGGCGTTTTTACTGCTGAGCTGGTCGCCATCTTTCGTGCCCTAGAGTATATCCGCTCCTGCTCAGGTGAGCCCTTCATTATCTGTAGCGATTCCCTGAGCGGTTTATGAGCTCTCGACCAGTGTTTTCCTCGTTCTCGTCTGGTGATGGCTATCCATGAGTCACTGCATACTCTTGCGCGTTGCGGCCGAGCTGTGGTCTTTGTGTGGACCCCCGGTCACGTCAGTATCCCGGGCAATGAACGTGTTAACCGCCTGGCCAAACAGGCCACCAGTGAACCCACTCTGGACATTGGCCTCCCGGAGACTGATTTGCGGGCAGTCTTCCGCGGCGCAGTTCTCTCGCTTTGGGACACTGAATGGCGCAATCTGCCCACGCCAAACAAACTCCGTCCTCTCAAGGCGACGACGCGTGTGTGGCAGTCATCCTTGCGAGCCACTAGCAGATATTCAGTTGTTCTTTGTCAGCTCCGCATTGGCCACACCCAACTGTCTCACAGTTATTTATTGCGTCATGAGGACCCGCCTCTTTGTCGCTGTGGGGCGGTTTTGACGGTGGTGCACATTTTATTAACTTGTCCGCTTTTAACTGTGCTCGGGCAGACATTTGCGCTGCCTGATACGCTCCCTGCCCTTTTACTATATGACTCTGTCATGGTGGACTTAGTTTTGCGTTTTATTCGGGCAGGGGGTTTTCATAGTTTAATCTGAGTGTTTATGTTTTTTTTAGTGTTCATTCTGGCTTTTAGCCTCTGGTTTTAAACTGAGTTTTTAATGTGTTCTTGGTGGTTGGCTTTTGCTTTTTTTTTTCTCTATGGTCGGCCAACCACCGTCACACTCTGTGTGTTTTAATTTGTTTTGTCTGATCTCTGTCGGAGTCTTTCTCGTCCTGTGTCGTCTCACGTCTTTCCTGCTGTTCGTTTTTTTTTATTCTCTGTGGGCGGTTTTAATTTTTTGGAAAAAGGGATCGATGACCATCGCAGTCTAGTCCCTTTAATCCCACAAACCAACCAACCAACCTCTGTGTGTTTTAATTTGTTTTGTCTGATCTCTGTCGGAGTCTTTCTTGTTCCGTGTCGTCTGACGTCTTTCCTGCTGTTTGTTTTTCTTCTCCTTGGGCGGTTTACATGTTTTGGAAAAAGGGACCGATGACCATCGCAGTCTGGTTCATTTACTCCCACAAACCAACCAACCAACCGGGCATCCAAACTATCGTCTCCTGTTCCCGCAATGGGTCGTCCATCTGCCAATACGTCGGCCACGGTCAGGTTCTACTATCGCGGTCCGCATCAAAGAAATTCTATCCGGGCTTCGGGTTTTCACTGTTCCACCTCCATTCCGGGCCACTTTGCGTACACCCCCATGGTGTGTTCCTCGCCCTTGCCTTCGGCTCGACTTGCCACAGGGCCCGAAGGACTCAGTCCCTCCAAAGGCCTTCCGCCGCCGCTTTTATTCTATCCTGGCCACATATCAGGGCTCTGAAGTTGTTTACACTGACGGTTCGATGATTGCTGGTCGTGTCAGTTATGCGCTTACTCTAGGGGACCATTCCGAACAACGTTCCTTGCCGGACAGCTGCAGCGTTTACACTGCTGAGCTGGTCGCCGTCTTTCGTGCCCTAGAGTATATCCGCTCCTGCTCAGGTGAGTCCTTCGTTATCTGTAGCGATTCCCTGAGCGGTTTACGAGCTCTCGACCAGTGTTCCCCTCGTTCTCGTCTGGTGATGGCCACCCTCTCTGTCGCTGTGGCTCAGCATTGTCTGTGGTCCACATTTTGTTGGACTGTCCACTTTTATCTGTGCTCAGGCAGACGTTTGCGGTGCCTGACACGCTCTCTGCCCTTTTAATAGATGACTCTGCCATGGTGGACTTAGTTTTGCGCTTTATTCGGGCAGGGGGTTTTTATCGTTTAATCTGAGTGTTTATGATTTTTAGTGTTGATTCTGGCTTTTAGCCTCTGATTTTAAACTGAGTTTTTAATGTGTTCTTGGTGGTTGGCTTTTCCTCTTTTTTTTTCTCTATGGTTGGCCAACCACCGTCACCATCTGTGTGATTTTAGTTCGTTTTGTCTGGTCTTTGTCTAAGTTTCTTTTGTTCTGTGTCGTCTGTGATCTATTTTGTTCATCGTTTTTATTCTCTGTGGGTGTTTTTAGTATTTGGAAAAAGGGACCAATGACCGTAGCAGTCTGGTCCCTTTAATCCCACAAACCAACCAACCAACCAACCAACCAACCTCTGCCGGCTGCGCATTGGGCACACATGGATGACGCACGGCCACCTATTGCGACGTGAGGATCCACCTTTACGTCGCTGCGGCTCCGTTTTGACAGTGGTCCGCATTTTATTGGACTGTCCACTTTTAGCTGTGCTCAGGCAGTCGTTCGCTCTTCCTGACATGCTCCCTGCCATTTTAACAGATGACTCTGCTCTGGCTGACGTAGTTTTACGTTTTATTCGGGCAGGATTTTTTTATCATTTAATCTGAGTGTTTCTGTTTTATGTTATTGTTTTGTGTTGATTCTGGCCTTTGGCCTACGATTTTAAACTGATTTTGTAATGTGTTTCTAAGTCGTTGGCTTTTCCTTTTTTATTTCTATGGTCGGCCAACCACCGTCAACATCTGTGTGATTTTGGTTCGTTTTGTCTGGTCTTTGTCTAAGTTTCTCTTGTTCTGTGATCTATTCTGTTCATCGTTTTTATTCTCTGTGGGTGTTTTTAGTATTTGGAAAAAGGGACCGACGACCGTAGCAGTCTGGTCCCTTTAATCCCACAAACCAACCAAGTCCCTGCATAGTCTTGCCCTTTGCTGCTGCGCTGTGGTCTTTATGTGGACCCCCCAGTCATGTCGGTATCCCGGGAAATGAATATGTTGACCGCCTGGCGAAAGAGGCCATCAGTAAACCATCTATGGACATTGGCCTCCCAGAGACTGATTTGTGAGCAGTCCTCCGCCGACAAGTTTTTGCGCTTTCGGACGCTGAATGGCGCGATCGGATCACGCCCAATAAACTGCGTGCCATTAAGGAGACGACGACTGTGTGGCGGTCATCCATGCGAGCCAACCGCAGGGACTCAGTCGTCCTTTGTCGGCTCTGCATTGGCCACTCCCGGCTGACACACAGTTACTTACTGCGTCGGGAGGACCCTCCTCTGTGTCGCTGCGGGGCGGCTTTGACAGTGGCCCACCTTTTGTTGGCTTGCCCCCGTTTAGCTGTGGTCAGGCAGACATTTGCGCTGCCTGATACGCTCCCTGCCCTTTTATCTGATGACCCTGTTATGGTTGGCTTAGTTTTACGTTTTATTCGGGCAGGGGGTTTTTATCGTTTACTCTGAGTGTTTGTTATGTTCTTTTGTGTTGATTCTGGCCATTGGCCTACGATTTTAATCCGAGTTTTTAATGCGTTTCTCGGTGGTTGGCTTTTCCTTTTTGGTTTCTATGGCCGGCCAACCACCGTCGCACTCTGTGTGATTTTAATTTGTCATGTCTGGTCTTTGTCTAAGTCCTTCTTGTTCTGTGTTGTCTGTGCTCTATTCCGTTACTCGTTTTTATTCTCTGTGGGTGTTTTTAGTATTTGGAAAAAGGGACCAATGACCATCGCAGTCTGGTCCCTTTAATCCCACAAACCAACCAACCAACCTAGATTGCATCTAGGCGCTCTTCCTGCTCCAGGTACACAGGCACGTCATATATTATTATGAAGGGGCGTCTTTTCTTTGGTGGTTCACAGTTCAATTTCTGCCATAGTTCTTCATTTTCCAGAATTTTTTTGCAATCTCCTTGTGAAGCCACTTCCACAATCAGAACATTTTTTGCGTGCCAGACTGCATTGATTTTAACTTTCTCCTTTTTTGGGTCTACACATTTTTGAAACTTGTCCTTCACTGCTTTTATGTTTTCATTGGTTTTCGATTTTATGAATAGTTTGGGTACGGTTTTCTGTATTCCTTGTTGTATTTTTTCTTTTGTAGTCTGTGCCTGTATGTTATTTGTCGCTGCAACTGCAGCGTATGACCTTTGACTTGGTTGTTTACGTAACCGGTCGTTCTCTTTCTCGAGCTCCTCAATCCAGCCTTCAAGCTGGGCATTAGTCATTGCCAAATTAGCGAAAAATTCTTTTATTTGTCGAACTTGCGACATACTTATTTTCCCTTGCTTGATGCTAGAGTCAAACAAGTTATTGAATTGCGTATGGATGCTCACAGCATCCATTGCCCTCGAAGGAGGAGTCACCAAGTCCTCAAGGGCAGATTCACTCTCTATGTCTGAAGCCATGATTGGAATTAGAGAGTGAGAAATTGAGGCCCGTCTGTTTCCCCCAACCGGCACCTCTGGCATGGGGGGGGGGGGGGTATGTGCAGCTCGCCCACCAGTCCCGCCCCTCGACCAAGGGCTGTTGGAGCTGCTCGGTTTAGCAATCCGTTTCCAGTGTACTAGTCCCCTTCCACGACCACATCACTGGGGATTTCACCCGTCCCTCCCCAGCAAATGCACACTGCACTCTGGAGAGACGGATTCACCTCTTGGCCTTCGCCCCCTACTAGGCCGAGTTTCCACTCTATGGCCAGGGACCCAGTCCTACCCAGGTGCTGGGTCAGTCCCTCAGACGTTCGGGGGTCTGGCCCCATCTAACCTAGCCAGGGACATGTCACCACACCCTGGCTTGGTGGAACGTGTTGGGGACATCCCGTTCACGGCGATGACGCTTTGCCGGCTCAGGCCGCGATCCCTGCCCAGCAAATGCGGCGATGGGAAATAGGGCACAGGTGTTGTTGTAGGGACAGCGGGAATCTTGTTCATCTATTCATGCGTGTCAGTAAATTAGATGACGAGGCATTTGGCTATATTAGCCGGTTTTATTCACGTTTGTGAATAATGCAGTGTAGTGTTACCTGAGGAGCAGGTTTACAAGATGTCATACAGAAATACACTAACAGCGGAAGGATTGAGCTCATCCTAACCAACTCCAGTGCGGTTCATCGTGCAGCGGTGAGGGGCGGTCATGGTGTCGAAACGCCACACCGCCATCATACTGCCCAATAGCACTCTTGTGCTGAGTGTAGAAAGATGTCCTTTGGTCACACCCGCCTCATGGAGCGCTTTTGCGGATGCTGGAGACCAGACTCCACGCCAATTGATGGTTGCTGACGTGGTGGTGATGCTCCGGACTGCTGGAAAATGCTCTCGCACCTCTGCATGGACGGCCTGCTTGTCATAGATTGCAACCTTCTCCCTATGACAGCGATCGAGGTCGAGGCTGTCGCCAATCACCTGGGCATCAATAAAGTGTGCTCCAGAATGAGATTTTCACTCTGCAGCGGAGTGTGCGCTGATATGAAACTTCCTGGCAGATTAAAACTGTGTGCCCGACCGAGACTCGAACTCGGGACCTTTGCCTTTCGCAGGCAAGTGCTCTACCAACTGAGCTACTGAAGCACGACTCACGCCCAGTACTCACAGCTGTACTTCTGCCAGTACCTCGTCTCCTACCTTCCAAACTTTACAGGAGAGCTTCATCTTTGCAAGGTGCCTCCTCCGGAGAAGAGGACCCAGCCAGCAGGCTGCCGGGACCCTGTAGTGTCCCTTTTGCAATATTCACCATTATCGAGGTGAAACATAAATAAAAATGACTGTATGTGACTCAAAATGAATTGCAAACATCGATTTATGCGAAAGGTAATAACACTAACTGAAAAAATATACAATATAGATCGATAGATGCAGAAAAAACATTATTTTTATTGTATGAGATTATAATGTGCAAGTAATTAAAAGAAATATTATCTTTGTAAGAGTATAAAATACAATGAAATGCTAATTCTTCTGTCTAGTCTGTTTTGTTCTGTTCATTCTGGTGTTAGCTGGAATAAGGTAGGGGAAGGTGGGGGAATTACACGCATGTGCGTAATTCCACGCAGGCTGATTTACGCAGTTTGAATGGCGCAAGCTGTTCCCAGTTGGTGCTACACCCTGCCGGCAGGAGTAACAACTACTATGCAGCTTACGCCAGCCATTTTCCAGTGGAATTGTTGGAGCAGTGAAGTATTGTTTATTTTCGGCGTGTCTCATGTAATTTTGGTCAGCTGTATTTTGCAAGGTAAGTGCTACTATAAGTTGCTTTAATGTAATTCTTGCGTATCAACTACTAACCCTAGATGAAACCTTTAATTTAATCGTAGATTTGTCCCGCTATTTGAATTAGGTGCCGAGTTATGCTTAGGTTAGTCAACGAACTTACATTGGGTAATGCCACTCAGCTGTTGAAATGCGTGATATTCCCCCTTGCATGTTATATTCTCAATACTAATGAGGTTTTTTTTGAATTTCAGATGGGTAGATATTATAAAAGAAAAACCCATAAAGCAAAATGGACGCAAGAGGAACTTTGCAAGGCTCTTGATGCCATGAAATCTGGAAGAAAAATAAGGGAAGTATTTGGGATTCATGAAGCTACACTGCGAACGAGAATGAAGGTTAAAAATACCGAGTGTCCAAAACTTGGAAGAAACCCAACATTTTCGACAGAACAGGAAATTGAGATTAGGGATCATGTTATTACAATGGCCAAGCTGTTCTATGGCATTACATGCATCCAACTGCGAAAGATTGCATTTGAGTATTCGGAGGCCAACAACATTGCAAACAATTTTGATAAGTCATCTAGGTTAGCTGGAAAGGATTGGCTAGCTCTATTTTTAAAAAGAAGCCCAAGTATTAGCATGAGGAAAGCAACTAGCATTAACAGAATACAGGCATTTAATGAAGAAGAGGTTAACACATATTTTAAACACGTGTCTTTGAAAAATGTAAATTTAAAGAGGGGCGAGTGTTCAACGTCGATGAAACGGGCATAAATACTGTACAAAAACCCGACAGAATTTTGGCTCCTAAAGGTGTTAAACAAATAAGTGGGGCTATGTCTTGGGAAAGGGGGAAAAACGTGACTGTGATATGTTGTTTCATTGCTGCTGGTACCTACATCCCCCCTATGTTTATCTTCCCCAGGAAAAGGATGTCAAATCTCTTAAGGAAAGGTGGACCAGTTGGAGCAATATATAGTTGTTCTGTCAATGGCTGGTCCAACGAGTCATTATTTTTCGAATGGATCCAACATTTTCAGAATAATGTAAAATCAACTACTGATGACACTGTGCTGCTGATTTTAGATAATCACAGCAGCCACATTTCACTTGATATTTTTGAATTTTGTAAAAAACATTCTATTGTCATGGTTACCATACCTCCACACACTTCTCACAAGCTTCAACCACTAGATGTTACATTATTTTCCTCTTTGAAATCAGCCTTCAATCGTAAATGTGACATGTATATGAAGTCACAGGTGTATCAAAAAATTACACCATATGAGTTAGCAGAACTTTTTAACAAGGTATATATTAAGGTCGCTACCATGGACAAAGGGCAGCCAGGGTTTAAGGCATGCGGGATTTGCCCTTTTAGTTCAAACAAATTTCAGCATGAAGACTTACAACAATAAAAAGTCCTCAGAGATATTGTCCTTGAAGATGAAGAGGTTCCGAATGCAACAAATGGAAATGAAGTGGTTGCTTCTACAAACGAGCCACATATCCCCAAAAGGAGTCAAGAACAGATTCCTGGATCTTCAGCAGAAGATGTTCCACTTCTAGTAGGCTTAGAAGAGGTCACAACATCAACTAAAAGTGAATGTGTCAAGCACGTTAGTGTATTTGACATATCTCCTGTTCCAAAACAAAAACAAGTTCTTCCTAAGACGAAACAAACCAAGGGAAAGCCTAAGGGAAAGTCAGTGATTCTTACAGCAACTCCAGAGAAGAATAAACTGCTAACGGAGTTATCAATAAAGAAACAAAAAGAAGCCATGAAAAAGAAAGCTGAAGGAAACAAGAAAAGAAATCCTAAGGATAAAGCAGATAAGTGCAGAAATCTGCAACTTAAAAAAGTCTCAAAGAAGAAAAGACATTATATAAGAAGAAAAACCACCAAGAATGTGAAAGTAGCAGCGAGGATGACCTAAATCTGGACTTGCAGAACATTTGTGATGACGATGAAATGGATGATATCGATCCATTGGCGATTTCAGAAGATGTCTGTTTAGTTTGTGGAGAGTTTGGGAAAGATGGAGAACTATGGTACCGATGTATTTCTTGTAGCAGATGGAGTCATGAAGAATGTAGTGGCTGGAACACTCCAAAAGGTTACAAGTGCGATCTTCGCTGTATGAGAAAATGAACTCTTTTCACATCAATAGTGGTAAAAACGAAAATTGTAAGAGATGTTTGTAGAATTACATTATTCGTTCTTAAATATACTGTTTTCTATTTGGGATAACTAATAAGCAAATAAAAATAGCAATTATTGTACATTTTTATGGTTTGTTTGTTTTACGTGTTATTACCCAGTACTTTACGTGTCATTAACCTCAGGGGTGGGGAATACCACGCATTTGCACTTCTTTTATTTTAATGTTCAAAATTAAGGTACTGTTTATAACTATTTACAGACGATTGGAGTATGTGGAGAAATATCCATTGTATGGTATCTACTTATTTTCGTAGGTTTTAATGACGTAACGAATGGTTCACATCGATTTTTCCTTACGTCCGTCTATTTCCCCCACTCTCTCCTACGCAAGCTATTGTGCTGCGCTGGCATTTGTTTCTGTCGTAACGTAATTGCAAATATTTAATGGTGTGAACTGTGTCCTAGTAAGAATATATTAGTATAAAGTGGTTTCCGTGTGTTATTTCAAGAACCTACGCCACATTTATCTTATAAAAGGAATATTTAATGAAAATTATTTAGCATGTTTCCAGCTGCTGCGGAGCGAGTAACAGTGATCTCTGACTGTTAACAATTAGCCGCCATTACGCGTTACATTTAAAAATATTTTTTCACAGCACAATGTCTGATAGCCAGAGCAGAAGAAATTATGTAAAACTATTCAGTGAGAGTAATTGAAGGAATCCAGTCAAATAATTTTATTAAAACTTGTCTATTTTCTGTGACAGTGAACTGGAGCTGAGTAATACTACGCTATTGCATTTACAGTAATTTGTAGGGAGCCTGGCGCTCGATAAAACCAGATATAATACGTAATTGGCAACCTACGAAATTCATTATTTTGCTTATTATATCTCTTTTATATTTTTTTGAAAGCTAAACGTAAAAACTAACTTCGCTAAAAATCAGTAACATATCACGATAAATCAAAAGACAAACAAATTTACTAGGAGAGTGTTTCCTCTAAAAAAATAATACACTGTTTTTTTCAAGAGATATAATAAATAGCGCCCTATTACGTGGGGCCCGAAGAGATAAAATATTTTTTTAGGGTTTGTATGTATGTAATTGTAAACATGTATTGTATGTATTCTAATGTCTATCAAATTCCATTTCATGTATAAACTTGAACGAGGAAAGCGGAGAAGAACTGTATAGATCCTGAGAGGACGAGATAGCAAAAAGAAAAGAAAAGAAAAAAGAAATCAAGGTAAGGACCATTATGCATAGGCCCGTATCATCAAAGTATAGTATCAGAGATGGTACATGGTGTACAGTGGTGTAGATATTAATATTTTGTGATTTTGGAAACAATAAGAAGTTTGACTTGTGAACTTAGTCCGCATTTGTAGTTTGGAACAATTTTTGCAGTTAGCCCAGTGGAAGTTATCGCCATTATGAGAAAAGTTGCAACCAGATAATGTGTCCAATGTTACAAATAATGTGCAATATTGAGCGATATGGATAGTGACATTGTCTTATTAAATACTAATAGTGATCTGGGAGAGGGGGGGGGGGGGGGGGGAGAAAATGTAAACAATGTAGTTTCAGGTGATACGCCAGGAAGTAGCCAACAGACGAAAACAGTAAAACCGATAGGTGCTACTAGTAGGGCTAGTGATAATTTTCAATGATTAGAACAACAACCACACCGGTATGCTCACCAATACCGGATCCATTTGCTGAATTTTTACGGAAATTAGATGAAAGAGAGAGATTGAGGGAAGAGAGGAATGAACAGCTAGTCAATCAGATAAGGGAACAAAACGAAGAAAGAGAAAAGGTCGTAATAGAAAGTATAGGTACAATGTTCGAAAAGATATATTCAGAAATGAAAGAAATAAAGAAAGCATCTGCCGAACATTGTATGCAACATAGCACAAGATGTGCAAATGCTTCAGACGGCACACAGTCATCCGGGACGAAGTAGAACAGCTTGCGAATCGAACGGACAATTTAGAAATGACACAAAAAGAAACCATAGAAACGCATTTAAATGATCAAGCCCAGAAAGTAGAAAAAGAGTTCCATGACTGGCTCACTGAAAAAGAAAGCCAGATCACAGAACGTGTAGAAAGCAAAATACAGTCTGCTCTGCAAAAAGTAACTAACGGAGCAGCTGTATGTAAACAACCCACAGTAGACACGCTACCACTCGCAGGTGATAAAAGCGGAGCGAGATACAAATTGCCAGTACCGCTGTGCCAAATTCAAATCACACACAGCATTGCTAAACCCGAGCGTGCACATTTGCAAATGCTGAACTGTGGCACGCCTGTTAGGAACGTGTACGGTTTTAACAGAATTGCTAAACCCGAGCGTGCATATTTGCAAATGCTTAACTGTGGCACGCCTGTTAGGAACGTGTACGGTATTGAGAACATTACGTACAGTTCACACCAACAAAAAAGCGATTCGGAAAGAGAAAACGTACAATTTAAAGGAAGCATTCCTATTCATAACCCTGTGGGGGCAGCTTCTACTTCCACAAGCAATAACATTGATGAAAGCTTCATAAAACACAGACTATTCCAAGTATTTAACGCGGAAAAGAAGACAGTGCATCCGGTAATCTTCATAAAAGGATTCCGAAATGTATTACCGAGTGCCTGGAATGAACGCCAAAAAATTCAGTTCGTAATCGCACACATACAAGGGGATGCTGCCTTATGGGCAAATGAAGTCATAGAAAATTGCCATAGCCTGGCACAATTTGAAAAATCTTTTCTAGACAGATACTGGTCTAAGGCTATTCAAGAACGCCTGAGGACTGAAGTATACAGGCCGCAAATGTACAATCACAAACAGGGTACACTCCGTAAATATTTTGAAAAATATATCAACAAAACTAGATATTGGGATGACCCTATATCAGCCCGTGATGTGATCAGAATCTTAAAATTACGATTGCCCAGTTATATACGAGACAAATTAATAAATGTACCCGAAAATGACCTGGAACGCTACTTGACTGTGCTGGACGAAATCGATCTCTCCCAGGAAGAAAATAGGATAAATAAAGACCGGGAGAACAGTAATGGCTCATCATGCAAGTTTAAAAATGGCAACAACAATTCCAATTTTGGAAGCCACGGAAATGGAAAGGAAGATCAATACCCAGAACAAAACAGGAAGAACGGAAACGGTCAACCATCTTACAATCAAAAACGTAGGTGGGAAGACAGAGGACATCCCGGTAACGGTAACAGTAATAATAATTACAATAACAAACGTCGAAATGAAGGTCAATGGCCGCAACAAAGCAGTAGTGCCAACTACCGCACTTACCCTGTGCAGTGGATGCAAACTTCTATGCCACCACCACCGCCTCCTAACGGTAACCAGTACCAATGTGACAATAGGAATTCTATGCAGAATACTAATGCAATACCACAAACATGGACAGAATCGAATAGCAGCGTAAGGATAGTAGAAATGCCTACTGACGGAAACCACCATAGTGCAAGACCGTCAAACGAACAACGGCCACAATAAGCTCGCAATTGATGGTCTGCGAAAAACAGGGGGCACACCTATAAACAATAGACAAGATAATATATTATTACTGAGGTACCAAGATGGAAACAGTACACAACATGATTTACTTATGGAATCAAACCAATGTAACAAAAAAGAAATAACTGAAGTACAAACCATCATAAAAGCTAGAATTGATGAATTGCCAGTAGATATATACATATATACAGGTGCCACTACTAATGTTATGAGCTATGATCTATTCAAAACCTTGAGCCGAAACCGCAACTTGCCGACATTTCCTGTACAAAACTGCTGTGTCATTGGAGCCATGGGAGCACAAGCACAAAACGTTCAGTATCAGGTGCTGGTAGATTTATGCCTAGGGGAAGATAACGTAAAATGTATCTTTCTCGTGGTCAAAGAATTGAGAGTAACCTGCATCCTGGGGGGAGGTTTCCTGAGCGAGAAGAAAGCAAAAATTGATTTCTCCAGCGGGAAGATCTCCCTACTGAATGAAAATAAGCAGATTGTACTGGATTTAACACGAACAGTAAGTACACCCGGTAAACATTACCCGAGCGTACGAGTAAAAAGCGAAGAGATGCCCATATTTCAATTAAGCAGCAATTTATGGGGCCAGGGAGAATATTATTCGGACGTAGCTCACAACGAAATGCTTCGCTGGACCGAAACCCTTAACGACAAAGCACAAGAATCATGTTATCTAACTGAATCCCAACGAAAGCAGCTTGCATAGTTATTCAATAACTACAGTGATGTTTTCTCTGAAAAACCTGGAATCATCAAAGGGTATATGTATAATATAGATGTGTTTCCCCATGCGATATTCTGCCAAGCATCATATTCAGTACCGTGGACGAAAAGGGAGGCAGTTAACAAAGAAATACAAAAAATGCTGCAATGGGGTATAATAGAACCATCCCTTTCGCCATACAGCAGTCCGCTGGTATTTGTAGCCAAGCCAGATGGAAAAATCAGACTTGTCCTAGACGCCAGGAACATTAATAAAATTATAGTACCCTAGTACCCGTTAGGACGAGACCGGTGAATTTAGAAGAACAAATACAGAAATTCTATGGAGTCAACTATCTCACCTCGATAGATATGCGAAGTAGTTACCGGCAAATCCCGCTAACCAAGGAATCTAGAAAATTCACCGCCTTCATTTTCAATGGAAGGAGTTATCAATTCACAGTGTTACCTTTTGGACTCAACGTAAGCGCAGGCTTATTCATTACGGCATTGGACCAAGCGTTAGGTGCAGACTTGCTAGAAAAAGTTACTCTTTACGTGGATGACCTTCTAGTGCCCACAAGCACATGGGAAGAACATATAGAAATCCTGGAAACAGTCTTAAATAAGCTCACAGAAGCAGGAATAACTGCAAATCTTGAAAAATCAAAATTTGGGAGGGATCAGCTTAAATTCCTCGGACACATCATATCACCTTCCGGAATAATGCCTGATACCAAGAAGATACAAGCGATCAAAGAATTCCCACAGCCCACAAACAAAAAACAGTTAAAATCATTTATCGGACTAGTCTCCTTTTTCCGACGTTTTGTGCCGAATCAGCTGTTCAACAATGAAGCCTTGCTCACCTTATTGTGAAAAAATGTCACATGGAACTGGTCCGCAGACTGTCAGCAAGCTTATGAAGAGATCAAAGGAGCCTTAGTGAATGCACAAATGCTCTACCATCCAAATATGACCCGGGATTTTTGTATAGCCACCGACTCTTCATCCTATGGTTTAGGAGCATGTCTGTTTCAAGAAGAAGAAACCAATGGGAGCAGGGAAATAAGAGTTATAGCTTTTGCCAGTCGAGTGCTTACTTAATGTGAAAGAGCATATTCGGTGACCGAAATGGAAGCACTCAGTGTTGTATGGGCTCTGCAAAAGTTTCATTATTATGTTTATGGCAAATCAATTAAATTGTTCTGTGATCACCAAGCCTTAAGCTTCCTTTTTTTTTTTTTTTTGGTCATCAGTCTACTGACTGATGCGGCCCGCCACGAATTCCTTTCCTGTGCTAACCTCTTCATCTCAGAGTAACACTTGCAACCTATGTCCTCAATTATTTGCTTGACGTATTCCAATCTCTGTCTTCCTCTACAGTTTTTGCCCTCTACAGCTCCCTCTAGTACCATGGAAGTCATTCCCTCATGTCTTAGCAGATGTCCTATCATCCTGTCCCTTCTCCTTATCAGTGTTTTCCATATATTCCTTTCCTCTCCGATTCTGCCTAGAACCTCCTCATTCCTTACCTTATCAGTCCACCTAATTTTCAACATTCGTCTATAGCACCACATCTCAAATGCTTCGATTCTCTTCTGTTCCGGTTTTCCCACCGTCCATGTTTCACTACCATACAATGCTGTACTCCAGACGTACATCCTCAGAAATTTCTTCCTCAAATTAAGGCCGGTATTTGATATTAGTAGACTTCTCTTGGCCAGAAATGCCTTTTTTGCCATAGCGAGTCTGCTTTTGATGTCCTCCTTGCTCCGTCCGTCATTGGTTATTTTACTGCCTAGGTAGCAGAATTCCTTAACTTCATTGACATCGTGACCATCAATCCTGATGTTAAGTTTCTCGCTGTTCTCATTTCTACTACTTTTCATTACCTTCGTCTTTCTCCGATTTACTCTCAAACCATACTGTGTACTCATTAGACTGTTCATTCCGTTCAGCAGATCATTAAATTCTTCTTCACATTCACTCAGGATAGCAATGCCATCAGCGAATCGTATCATTGATATCCTTTCACCTTGTATTTTAATTCCACTCCTGAACCTTTCTTTTATTTCCATCATTGCTTCCTCGATGTACAGATTGAAGAGTAGGGGCGAAAGGCTACAGCCTTGTCTTACACCCTTCTTAATACGAGCACTTCGTTCTTGATCGTCCACTCTTATTATTCCCTCTTGGTTGTTGTACATGTTGTATATGACCCGTCTCTCCCTATAGCTTACCCCTACTTTTTTCAGAATCTCGAACAGCTTGCACCATTTTATATTGTCGAACGCTTTCTCCATGTCGACAAATCCTATGAAAGTGTCTTGATTTTTCTTTAGCCTTGCTTCCATTATTAGCCGTCCCTTTACTTTTCCTAAAGCCAAACTGATCGTCACCTAGCGCATTCTCAATTTTCTTTTCCATTCTTCTGTATATTATTCTTGTAAGCAGCTTCAATGCATGAGCTGTTAAGATGATTGTGCGATAATTCTCGCACTTGTCAGCTCTTGCCGTCTTCTGAATTGTGTGGATGATGCTTTTTCGAAAGTCAGATGGTATATCGCCAGACTCATATATTCTACACACCAACGTGAATAGTCGTTTTGTTGCCACTTCCCCCAATGATTTTGGAAATTCTGATGGAATTTTATCTGTCCCTTCTGCCTTATTTGACCGTAAGTCCTCCAAAGCTCTTTTAAATTCCGAGTCTAATACTGGATCCCCTGTCTCTTCTAAATCGACTGCTGTTTCTTCTTCTATCACATCAGACAAATCTTCACCCTCATAGAGGCTTTCAACGTATTCTTTCCACCTATCTGCTCTCTCCCTTGCATTTAACAGTGGAATTCCCGTTGCACTCTTAATGTTACCACCGTTGCTTTTAATGTCACCAAACGTTGTTTTGACTTTCCTGTATGCTGAGTCTGTCCTTCCGACAATCATATCTTTTTTGATGTCTTCACATTTTTCCTGCAGCCATTTCGTCTTAGCTTCCCTGCACTTCCTATTTATTTCATTCCTCAGCGACTTGTATTTCTGTATTCCTGATTTTCCCGGAACATGTTTGTACTTTCTCCTTTCATCAATCAACTGAAGTATTTCTTCTGTTACCCATGGTTTCTTTGCAGCTACCTTCTTTGTACCTATGTTTTCCTTCCCAACTTCTGTGATGGCCCTTTTTAGAGATGTTCATTCCTCTTCAACTGTACTGCCTACTGCGCTATTCCTTATTGCTGTATCTATAGCGTTAGAGAACTTCAAACGTATCTCGTCATTCCTTAGTACTTCCGTATCCCACTTCTTTGCGTATTGATTCTTCCTGACTAATGTCTTGAACTTCAGCCTACTCTTCATCACTACTATATTGTGATCTGAGAATATATCTGCTCCTGGGTACGCCTTACAATCCAGTATCTGATTTCGGGATCTCTGTCTGACCATGATGTAATCTAATTGAAATCTTCCCGTATCTCCCGGCCTTTTCCAAGTATACCTCCTCCTCTTGTGATTCTTGAACAGGGTATTCGCTATTACTAGCTGAAACTTGTTACAGAACTCAATTAGTCTTTCTCCTCTTTCATTCCTTGTCCCAAGCCCATATTCTCGTGTAACCTTTTCTTCTACTCCTTCCCCTACATCTGCATTCCAGTCGCCTATGACAATTAGATTTTCGTCCCCCTTTACATACTGCATTACCCTTTCAATATCCTCATACACTTTCTCTATCTGTTCATCTTCAGCTTGCGACGTCGGCATGTATACCTGAACTATCGTTCTCGGGGTTGGTCTGCTGTCGATTCTGATTAGAATAACGCGGTCACTGAACTGTTCACAGCAACACACCCTCTGCCTCCCCCTGCGGGTTCGGGGGTAAGAATAGGCCCGCGGTATTCCTGCCTGTCGTAAGAGGCGACTAAACGGAGTCTCAACTGTTTCGGTCTTTAATGTGATGGTCCCCTAAGGGGTTTGACCACACCATTTCTGAATTTTTCCGTTAGTGCGTACCATTTGGGGAAGGACACCTTACGTGGTGCATCTTAAATCCATCTTGCCCTAAGATCTGGCACACCTGATTTTTCATGGAGTTGGACTTACATCGAGCTTCCGGCCACATCCACTGCAGTGTTTTCTGGGTGGCATACATTCCCTCCAATGTGCACTTCCATCTTTGCCCTCATGATGTACATGGATATTTCGACACCCGACATCCAGCATAGTAGCCAGTCCGTTGTGGTGGGGTCGTCATGTACCCTCTTGGTGGAAGTCCCCTGACTACACAGGGATCACACTGCTGATGCCTGAGCTGCTACCTCCCCACTTATGATGAGAAGTAGATGCTTATCCCTATGGGGCATCAGGACTCCCAGCAAAGGCCATCCTGCCAGGTGGTCTTTGCTGCGGGGAGAGCCCCTGGTCGGAGTGGGTGGCATCAGGGCAGATGACCCGCAATGAAGCGTGGTACATCGTCTCTCGCTGGTGGGCCTCCACCAGCCAGTCCCTCCCTGGCCACTCCATGGGAGGAACGCCTGGCTAAAGACAACAGTGGGGAATATTCACCCCGGTACCTCGTGTGTACGCGGGTTGATGGGGACTCGTTTATGTCGACTAAGCCCCAGTTTTTTGTGGAGCATTTAGAGGACAAGTTCGGGGAGGTGGAGGGCTTGTCCAAAATGCGCTCTGGCTCTGTGCTCATCAAAACGGCATCCTCTGTCCAGTCACGGATGTTGCTCAATTGTGACAAGTTGGGGGATGTTTCAGTTAGCATCACGCCACATAAGAGTCTCAACATGGTCCAGGGTATTATATTCCACAGGGATCTTCTTCTGCAGTCTGATGATGAATTACGCGCCAACCTCGAACGACGAGGTGTTCACTTCGTCCGGCGCGTCCATCGGGGTCCGAGGGATAATCAGGTAGCCACCGGTGCCTTCATCTTGGCCTTTGAGGGTGATGTCTTACCCGACAAGGTTAAGGTGATGGTTTACCGTTGTGATGTGAAGCCATATATCCCTCCTCAGATGCGGTGTTTCAAGTGCTGGAAGTTCGGGCACATGTCATCTCGCTGTACTTCCGGCATCACCTGTCGAGATTGTGGCCGTCCTTCCCATCCCGATACTTCATATGCCCCACCTCCTATCTGTGTTAACTGTAGAGAACACCATTCCCCCTGCTCACCGGACTGTAGGATCGTCCAGAAGGAAAGGAAGATAAATGGAATATAAGACTCTGGACCACCTGACCTACACCGAAGCAAGGCGGAAATACGAGCGGCTACATCCTGTGCCCATGACATCCACCTATGCTGCTGCTGCAACACCGGTACGATCCTCTCCCGTGTCGTCACGTACTGTTGCCTCTCAGCTATGTCAGAATGAACCGGCCCCCTTGGTTGTATGGGGCACTTCCCCCTCTGTTGCTCTATCTACTCCAGGAGCAACACCACCCCAACCATCGGGGACATTCGTACCCCGTTCCCAGCCAGAGAAGCGTGAGGCTTCTTCGGCTACTCTAGCCAGGAAGGGGTCCCTTGGGGGCCTCCCATCCCAGGATTTGCCCAGTGCCAAAGCAGACACCCGCAAATTTTTGAAACAACAACCGGTCGCTGGTCATAGGGCTTCACGGTCGTCGTCCGTCCCTGAGACTGACCCGGTGGGGCCCTCACAGCCAGACCCTCCAAAGGCACAGCGTGCAAAGCAGTTGAAGAAAAAGGCTCCTAAGCATCCTGACATTGCGGTGGCACCTGTCCCACTGCAACCTACCAACTCTGCTTCTGAGGATTAGGTGGAGATCCTGGCGTCCACTGCGGACCTCGATCTCGCCGGTCTCTCCGACACCATGGAAAAAACTAGCACAGGTGCTCAATCGGAGGCAGCAGGTGACCCAGGGCGTAATCTGCCTTCCCAGTCCCGTCACGCCTTTCCCAGCCATGGACAACACCATCCTCCAGTGGAACTGCAGCGGTTTCTTCCACCATCTATCTGAGCTCCGCCAACTTATTAGCCTTCATCCTTTCCTCTGCATTGCTCTGCAGGAAACTTGGTTTCCAGCAATGCGAACCCCCACCCTCCGTGGATATCGGGGTTATTATAAGAACTGAACAGCTTATGAAAGGGTGTCTGGTGGCATCTGCATCTATGTCCTTAACTCTCTTCACAGCGAGTCTGTCCCTCTGCAAACAGCTTTAGACGCTGTCGCTGTTAGGGTGTGGACGCCGCAGGCTATTACCGTCTGCAGTCTTTACCTTCCACCGGATGGTGATGTCGCGCTGCATGTCCTGGCTGCACTGATAGCCCAATTGCTGCCACCTTTCTTGTTACTGGGCGATTTCAATGCCCACAACACTCTATGGGGTGGGACGGTCTCCGATGACCGCAGTCGTGCCATGAAGCATTTGTTGGCTCAGCTCGACCTTAGCCTCTTGAACACCGGTGCTCCCACGCATTTCAGTGTGGCCCGGATCCGGCGGATTTATGGATACCGGACCCCTATGGGCGTCCCTGGGATTTCCTTGGACGGCGCTGTCTGCACAGACGCTGCCGCCATTGCTGAACACCTTGCTGCGCACTTTGCTAAGAGCTCTGCAACTGCAACTTATCCCCCCGCCTTTCGCTCTCTCAAGGAGCGAGCCGAGCAGAAGCCGTTATCATTCCACACGCGTTGTTCTGAAAAATACAATTCTCCTTTCAGTGAGAGGGAATTCCTCGCTGCCCTCGCCGATTGCCTTGATACAGCACCAGGACCAGACTGAATCCACGCACAGATGCTGAAGCATCTCTCCAGGGTCTGCCAGAGACACATCCTCACCATCTTTAACCGCATTTGGAACGAGGTTGTGTTCCCGTCACAATGGCGAGAGGGTCTTATTGTCCCCATCTTGAAGCCCGGTGCGGACCCACTGGCGGTGGACAGCTATCGTCCCATTACCCTCACCAACGTTTTGTGCAAATTTATCAAACGTATGGTGGGGCGGCGTTTGAGTTGGATCCTTGAGTCGTGCGGTCTCCTCACTCCATCCCAGGGTGGCTTCCGTCGGGGCAGGTCTGCAGCGGACAATTTGGTGCGGCTGGAATCTGCTATCCGTACGGCCTTTGCCCGACGTCAGCTTCTCGTTGCTGTATTTTTTGATCTGCGGAAGGCGTATGACACCACATGGAGGCATCACATCCTTGCTACGTTGCATGAGTGGGGTCTTCGTGGTCGGCTCCCGGCTTTTCTTCAAACCTGTCTATTGCGCCGCTCTTTCCAGGTGCAAGTCGGTGGCACCTCTAGTTCATCTTATACACAGGAAAATGGGGTCCCACAGGGCTCGGTGTTGAGCGTCTCCTTATTTCTACGGGAGTCGCCAAACGCAGGCTGCATGTAGCCGTTCGGAAGGCAGCATCATGGACTCTGACTCATGGTTTTCAGTTCTCTGCAGCCAAGACTCGAGTTATGCACCTCTGCAGGCGTCGGATGGTCCAACCTCATCCTGAACTCGATGGCCACCTGCTTGAAGTGGTGGACACTTGCCGCATCTTAGGACTCGTCTTTGATGCCCGGCTCCCATGGGTTCCTCATATTACTCAGCTGAAGGAAAAGTGCTGGCGGCACCTCAACGCCCTCCGCTGCCTGAGCCACTATTCTTGGGGTGCCGATCGCTGCACGCTGTTGCGATTGTACAGAGCCCTTGTGCAGTCCAGGCTTGATTATGGGAGCCTGGCCTATGGGTCTGCATCATCCTCAGTGTTGACATTGTTAGACCCCATGCACCACTGTGGGGATCGGCTTGCAACTGGCGCTTTTTGTATGAGCCCCGTGGATAGTCTACTGGCGGAGGTCGGGGTTCCCCCGCTGCAGATTCGCCGCCATCGACTGCTCGCCGACTATGCTGTCCACGTGCATTGCTCGCCAGGCCATCCCAATCGTCGCCTGCTTTTCCCTGCCATGGTTCTCCATCTGCCCGAACGGCGACCTCAGTCTGGGATTTCCATAGCTGTCCGCGTCCAGTCCCTGCTTTCGCAACTGGTGTCATTCCCTCTTCTGCCTCCCGTCCGA
The DNA here is from genome assembly GCF_021461385.2 of Schistocerca piceifrons. Classification (NCBI taxonomy): domain Eukaryota; kingdom Metazoa; phylum Arthropoda; class Insecta; order Orthoptera; family Acrididae; genus Schistocerca; species Schistocerca piceifrons. Next base: position 553,086,191 of record NC_060140.1, read on the forward strand.
GTCCGTGCACCTACGCGTCCCTGGTGTTTGCCCCGGCCGTCTGTCGATCTGGACTTGGCACTGACACCCAAGGACTCGTTTCCGCCTGTGGCCCTCCGTCGCCGTTTTCTTGCGCTCCTCGCCTCATTTTCGGGCTGTGAGACTGTCTACACTGATGGTTCCCTGGATGATGGTCGCACTGCCTACGCTTTTGCTCACGCTGCCCATGTTGAACAGCGCTCCTTGCCGGCTGGCTGCAGTATTTTTACTGCAGAGCTGGTGGCCACCTTGCGCGCTCTTGAGCATATGCGTTCCTGCTCAGGTACGTCCATCGTCATCTGCAGTAACTCCCTGAGCAGCCCCCAGGCCATCGACTGCTGCTATCCCTCTTCTCCTCTTGTATCCTCTATTCGGGAGTCTGTTTCTGCCATTAGCTGCTTTGGTCGTTCGGTGGTCTTTGTTTGGACTCCCGGTCACGTTGGCATCCCGGGGAACGAACGTGTCGACAGGCTGGCCAAAGGGGCGATCGACGCCCCGGCTTTGGAGATCGGCCTCCCGGCTCGTGATCTGCAGTTGGTGTGCTTGGGCTGTGGAATGCTGAGTGGCGTGGCCTGACATCACCGAATAAACTGCGAGCTGTAAAGGAGTCGACCGATGTATGGCAGTCCTCCCTGTGGGCTTATCGCAGGGACTCTGTCGTCCTGTGTCGGCTCCACATCGGCCATACCTACTTGATGCACAGCCATCTTTTGCGTCAGGAGGATCCCCCCCCTGTGTCGGTGTGGGTCCCGGCTGACGGTCGCCCATGTTTAGTTGGAGTGTCCCCAACTGCGCACCCTCTGGCAGTCTTTTAATCTCCTGGGCACTTTGCCTTTGGTTTTATGCGACGATGCCTCCATGGCTGACGACATTTTAAATTTTATCCATGGTAGTCCTTTTTATGGTTCCATTTAGGGAGGTCCTGCACCTTTCCCTTTTGTCCTCGCATCTCGCATCTCTCAATATTTGTTGCTGTTTCGGTGTGTCGTCGGATGGTTGACTCTTTCCCTTTTTTTGTTCTCGTGGTCAGTAAACCAGTCTCTGGGCATCTTCTTTTCTTCTGTTTCTTTCTGTCTGGTGTTCATCTGTACTCTTCTTGTCTGTAGTGTTTGTTGCTGAATTTGTGTTCTTTTAGTGCCTGGGGGGGGAGTCTCCTCCCCCCTTTGGTTTTTACCTGCTCCGCAAATTTTCGGCTCGCCTGTTTTTGGAATGGGGGACTGATGACCTTCGCTGTTTAGTCTCCCTTAAACATCCCAACAACCACCACCACCTTTAGCTGCTCCGCAGATTTCCGTCTCGCCTGTTTTTGGAATGGGGGACTGATGACCTTAGTTGTTTAGTCCCCCTTAAACATCCTAACAACCACCACCACCACCACACCCTCTGCCCTGCCTTCCTATTCATAACAAATCCTACACCTGTTATACCATTTTCTGCTGCTGTTGATATTACCCGATACTCATGTGACCAGAAATCCTTGTCTTCCTTCCACTTCACTTCTCTGACCCCTACTATATCTAGATTGAACCTTTGCATTTCCCTTTTCAGATTTTCTAGTTTCCTTACCACGTTCAAGCTTCTGACATTCCACTGCCCGACTCGTAGAACGTTATCCTTTCGTTGATTATTCAATCTTTTTCTCATGGTAACCTCCCCCTTAGCAGTCCCCTCACGGAGATCCGAATGGGGGACTATTCCGGAATCTTTTGCCAATGGAGAGATCATCATGAAACTTCTTCAAATACAGGCCACATGTCCTGTGGATACATGTTACGTGTCATTAATGCAGTGGTTTCCATTGCCTTCTGCATCCTCATGTCGTTGATCATTGCAGATTCTTCCGCCTTTAGGGGCAATTTCCCACCCCTAGAACAAGAGAGTGCCCTGAACTTCTATCCGCTCCTCCGCCCTCTTTGACAAGGCCATTGGCAGAATGAGGCTGACTTCTTATGCTGGAAGTCTTTGGCTGCCAAAGCAGATTATTTATCAAAATTTAGGCAGTGGCGGGGATCGAACCCGGGACCGAAGACGTTTTGATTATCAATCAAAGAGGCTACCCCTAGACCACAGGGTCTAACCTGCAAACTATTACATGCCAGACCAGCCCATTGGGCATTAGTACTACAGGAATACAATTTAAAAATTATGTACATAAAAGGGAAAGATAATGTCATAGGGGACGCTTTATCACATGTACCAGTAGGCATGTTACAGCTAGGTGAAATGATCGAGCGACCGTCATAATATAAAGTTTTATTAATGACATCGCAACCATAGCGTCGCGAATATTTGCACCTGTGCAAGAACGTAGGACAGCTGCAAGATGAAGATCATACCTGGACGATAGTGCTTGTTGATTGTTTTGTGGGATTAAAGGGACCAGACTGCTACGGTCATCGGTCCCTTTTTCCAAATACTAAAAACACCCACAGAGAATAAAGATGAGTAACAGAATAGATCACAGACGACACAGAACAAGAGAAACTTAGACAAAGACCAGGCAGGACGAACTAAAATCACACAGAGTGTGACAGTAGTTGGCCGTCCATAGAAATAAAAAGGAAAAGCCAACCCCCCAGAAACACATTAAAAACTCAGATTAAAATCGTAGGCCAATGGCCAGAATCAACACAGAAGAAGGTAACACTCAGATTAAACGATAAAAAAACCCCTGCCCGAATAAAACGTAAAACTAAGCCAGCCATAGCATCAGATAAAAGGGCAGGGAACGTATCAGGCAGCGCAAATGTCAGCCTGACCACAGCTAAAAGGGGGCAGGCCAACAAAATGTGGGCCACCGTCAAAGCCGCCCCACAGCGACATAGAGGAAGGTCCTCCCGCTGCAGTAAATAACTGTGTGTCAGCCAGGAGTGGCCAACGCAGAGCCGGCAAAGGACTACTGAGTCCCTGCGAGTGGCTCGCAGGGATGACTGCCATGCAGCTCTCGTCTCCTTGACAGCACGGAGTTTATTATGCGTGGTCAGTTCGCGCCATTCAACGTCCTAAAGCGCAAAAGCTTTGCGGCGTAAGACTGCCCTCATATCAGTCTCTGGGAGGCCAATGTCCACATATGGTTTACTCGTGGCCTCTTTCACCAGGCGGTCAACATGTTCATTGTCCGGGATACCGACATGACCAGGGGTCCACACAAAGACCACAGAGCAGCCGCAACAGGCAAGAGTATGCAGGGACTCCTGGATAGCCATCACGAGACGAGAACGAGGGAAACACTGGTCGAGAGCTCGTAAACCGCTCAGGGAATCGCTACAGATCATGAAGGACTCACCTGAGCAGGAGCAGATATGCTCTAGGGTTCGAAAGATGGCGACCAGCTCAGCAGTGTAAATGCTGCAGCCAGCCGGCAATGAACGTTGTTCGGAATGTTCCCCTAGAGTTAGCGCATAACCAACATGACCAACAACCATAGAGCTGTCAGTGTAAACAATGCCAGAGCCCTGATATGTTGCGAGGAGGGAAAGAAAGCGGCAGCGGAAGGCCTCCAGAGGGACTGAGTCCTTTAGGCCCTGTGCCAATACTAGCTGAAGGCGAGGGCATTGCACACACCATGGGGGTGTACGCAGAGGTGCCCTAAAATGAGGCGGAAGAGATAAAGCCGCAAGCCTGGAGGGAAGCTCACAGACGCGGACCGCGATCGTGCGTCCAGCCCTGGGCCGACGTTCTGGAAGATGGACGTGCGACTCTGGGAATAGTAGTTTGGATGCCCGGGCAAGCTAAAAACATGGGCAGCATAAGCAGCCAGTAAATGTTGGCGCCTCAATCACAGTGGAGGGACACCCGCCTCCACAAGAATGCTGTGCACAGGGCTGGTGCGGAAGGCACCAGTGGCGTGGCAAGTCGTATCCCGCTGTGTAGTATAGGGTCCAGCACCCGCAACGCAGATGGGGAAGCTGAGCCATAAGCCAGGCTCCCCTAATCCAGACAGGACTGGATTAACGCCTGGTAGAGCCGTAACAGGGTAGATAGGTCGGCGCCCCAGCTGGCGTGGCTCAAGCATATCAGAGCATTTAGGTGCCGCCAACACGTCTGTTTAAGCTGCCAAATATGCGACAGCCAAGTCAACCGGGCGTCTAAGACTACAGCCAAAAACCTGTGTGTCTCCACCACAGCAAGAAGTTCGCCGTCAAGATAAAGCCGCGGCTCCGGGTGAACAGTGCGTCGCCGGCAGAAATGCATCACGCAGGTCTTGGCTGCCGAAAACTGGAACCCATGAGCTACAGCCCAAGACTGTGCCTTACAGACAGCGCCCTGTAGCTGACGTTCAGCAGCTGCAATGCCAATAGAGCTGTAGTAAAGGCAGAAGTCATCAGCATACAGGGAAGAGGAGACAGAATTTCCCACCGCTGCAGAGAGCCCGCTTATTGCAATAAAAAACAGGCAGACACTGAGGACAGATCCCTGTGGTACCCCGTTCTCCTGGACTCGGAAGGAACTATGGGAGGCCGCGACTTGGACGCGGAAGGTACGATACGACTGAAAAATGCGGATAAAGATCGGCAGAGGGCCCCGAAGACCCCATCCATGAAGCGTAGAAAGGATGTGATGACGCCATGTCGTATCGTATGCCTTCCGCATGTCGAAAAAGACAGCGACTAGGTGCTGGCGGCGGGCAAACTCAGTGCGGATGGCCGACTCCAGGCTCACCAGATTGTCGGCGGCGGAGCCGCCTTTATGGAACCCACCCTGAGACGGAGCCAGAAGGCCCCATGACTCCAATACCCAGTTCAACCGCCGGCTCACCATCTGTTCAAGCAACTTGCAAAGAACGTTGGTGAGGCTAATGGGACGGTAGCTGTCACCTCCAAAGTGTCTTTCCCAGGTTTCAGAATGGGGATAACAATACTTTCCCGCCATTGCGATGGAAACTCACTCTCGACTCAAATGCGATTGTAAAGGTCGGGAGCCGTCGCTGGCAGTCCACTGAAAGGTGTTTGAGCATCTGACAGTGGATGATATCTGGCCCAGGAGCGGTATCAGGACAAGCGGCGAGGGCACTGTGAAATTCCCACTCACTGAATGGAACATTGTAAGATTCAGGATGGTGGGTGCGAAAAGAGAGGCTCCGACGTTCCATCCGCTTTTTAATGGAGCGGAAGGCCAGTGGGTAATTGGAAGAAGCGGAACTCAGAGAAAAATGTTCTGCCAAGCTGTTGGCAAATTCGTCGGAGTCTGTACAAACTGCTCCATTCAGTGAGAGCGCAGGGACGCCGACAGCGGTTCGATAGCCATACAGGCGTCGGATATTGACCCAGACCTGCGATGGAGAGACATGCAGGTCAATGGTGGACACATACCCCTCCCAGCACTCCTGCTTGCTTTGGCGGATAAGGCGGCGGGCCCGCGCATGCAGCCGTTTGAAGGTGATGAGGTGTTCAATGCAGGGATGTCGCTTGTGACGCTGGAGCGCCCACCGGCGATCTTTAATCGCTTCAGCTATCTCAGGCGACCACCAAGGCGCAGTCCGCCGCCGAGGGGACCCAGAAAAACGGGGAATGGCAGATTCGGCGGCAGTAACGATGCCGGTGGTGACTGATTGAACCACCGCATCAATGTCATCACTAGAGAGAGGTTCAATAGTGGCTGTGGAGGAAAACAAGTCCCAGTCAGCCTTATTTATAGCCCACCTGCAAGGGCGCAGAGAAGACTGACGCTGTGGCAGTGACAGAAAGATCGGAAAGTGGCCACTACCACACAGGTCGTCATGCACTCTCCATTGGACAGATGGTAAGAGGCTAGGGCTGCAGATCCATAGGTCGATGGCGGAGTATGTGCCATGCGCCACGCTTAAGTGTGTGAAGGAACCATCATTTATAAGCGAAAGATCGAGCTGTGCCAACAAATGCTCAATGGTGGCGCCTCGACCTGTCGCCACTGACCCACCCCACAGAGGGTTATGGGCGTTGAAGTCGCCCAGTTACAAGAAAGGTGGCGGCAATTTGGCTATCAGAGCAGCCAGGACATGCTGCGCGACAGCACCATCCTGTGGAAGGTAAAGACTGCAGACAGTTACAGCCTGTGGCGTCCACACCCGAACAGCGACAGCCTCTAAAGCTGTGTGTGGAGGTACAGACTCGCTGTGAAGAGAGTGAAGGACATATATGCAGACGCCACCAGACGCCATTTCATAAGCTTCCCGGTTCTTATAATAACCCCGATAGCCACCAAGGGCGGGGGTTCGCATTGCTGGAAACCAAGTTTCCTGAATAGCAATGCAGAAGAAAGGGTGAAGGCTGATAAGTTGTCGTAGCTCAGCTAGATGGTGGAAGAAACAGCTGCAGTTACACTGGAGGATGGTATTGTCAACGTCTGAGAATGGCGTCAATGGGACTTGGAAGGCAGATTACGCCGCTGGGTCACCTGCTGCCTCCAATTGAGCACCGGTGCTAGCGCTATCCATGGCGTCTGAAGGACCAGCGAGATCGAGGTCCTCAGTGGACGCCAGAATCTCCACCTCTTCCTCAGACGCAGAGCTTGTAGGAAGCGGTGGGACGGGTGCCACCAGAATTGCGTTGGTCTTGGGGACTTTCTTCTTTTTCTGCTTGTCGCGCTGTTCCTTCAGTGGTTCAGACTTCATGGGCTTCATTGGGTCAGTCTCAGGGACAGACGACGACCGTGAGGCTCTACGACCAGGGACTGGTGGTTGTTTCAGCCACTTGCAGGTGTCTGCTTTTCCACTGGTCGGAACTTGCGAAGGGAGGTCCTCAGTGGACCCCTTCCTGGTGAGAGTAGCTGAAGAAGTCTTACGCTTCTCTGGCTGAGGAGGGGGAACGTGACTGGGCAGAGGATACTGTCTGGATTAGAACTGAACCAGAGCGCATTTTAGACAAGCCCACCACCACCCCGAACTTGTCCTCTATATGCTCCACAAAAAACTGGGGGTTGGTGGACATAAAAGATTCACCATCGACTCGGGTACAGACTAGATACCGGGGTGAATTATCTGCACCGCCTTCTTTAGCCATACATTCCTGCCATGGAGTGGCCAGGGAGGGAAATGATCTCGGATCCATTTCTTCCCATTGAGGTTAGACCTCGATCGCTTAGAGACTGCTGGTGGAGGCCCACCAGCGAGAGATGATGTACCACGCTTCATTGCGGATCATCCACCGTGATGCCACCCACTCTGACCAGGGGCTCTCCCCACGGGCGCCACCCAGCCACAGCAAAGACCACCTGATGGGACGGCCTTTGCCAGGAGTCCTGATGCCCTACAGGGATAGGCATCTACTAAATGGTTCAAATGGCTCTGAGCACTATGGAACTTAACAGCTGTGGTCATCAGTCCCCTAGAACTTAGAACTACTTAAACCTAACTAACCTAAGGACATCACACACATCCATGCCCGAGGCAGGATTCGAACCTGCGACCACAGCAGTCGCGCGGTTCCAGACTGCGCGCCTAGAACCGCGAGACCACGGGACCGGCTAGGCATCTACTCCTCGGTATACGTGGGGAGGTAGCAGCTCAGGCATCAGCAGTGCGATCCCTGTGTAGTCAGGGGGCTACCACCAAGAGGGTACATGACAACCCCACCATAACAGACTGACTACCGTGCTGGTTGTCGGGTGTCAAACATCCATTAATAAAGGGAGCAAAGATGGAAGTGCTCAATGGAGGGAATGTAGGCTACCCGGAACACACTGCAGCCTATGTGGCCGGAAGCTCAGTTTAAGTCCAACTCCATGACAAAACCAATATGCCAAGTCTTAGGGCAAGATGGAGATATAATGCACCACGTAAGGTGTCCTTCCCCAAATGGTACGCACTAACGGAAAAATTTGGAAATAGAGTGGTCAAACCCCTTAGGGGACCATCACAGTAAAGGCCGAAACAGTTAAGACTCATTTTAGTCGCCTCTTACGACAGGCAGGAATACTGCGGGCCTATTCTTACCCCCGAACCCACAGAGGGAGACGAAAGTGTAACGATCACTAATATTAGAGCAAGCTAACAGTGAAAATTCGCGGTATGAAGTGGAGAACAACATATTGTACCACAGAAATGACACCGCCTCAGATAACTGGTGTGTGTGCAATGCATACAAATACATACAAAATTTTATCTGGTACACGCATTAAGCATGGGGACATGTAGGAATACAGAAGTGTGTAACAATAATACAAAGATATTGTTACATCCCGAATAGTAAACGTGTGGTCCCAAAGATATTACTAACGTGTGACATTTGTCAGAAAGCTAAAGCCAACAACAGAAGCAACAAGACAGAACTGCATCCAATTATTCCGATACAGCCACTTCAAATTGTGTCAATGGACATCGCAGGACCATTACCTACGGCTCGCGGTGGAATGAAATATATATTAGCTGTTTACGATACCTTTACTAAGTATGTGAAATTGTTTCCAATGAAAACCACTACTGCCAAACAGATGATACAACGCATATCAAAAGAATTCATACCGAAAACAGGAAAACCACTAAACATTCTAACAGACAATGCTAGATATTTCACTGGCCAACTGTGGAAGGAGTTTCTACGTGACCAAAACATAAAGCATATATTAGTTGCACATTTCCACCCGGAAACAAGTCCTCTAGAGAGAATTTTTCGGGAACTCAACAGATTTATCCGAACATATACTCATCAGCAACATACAAAGTGGCGGGAATTGTTATCCGTCTTTGAAAATATACACAACAATCTACCTCATCCAGCTACCGGATACACGCCCAATGAGTTATTATTTAGTACTGCAGAACTAAATGAATGGATCACGCCGCTACCAAAATTGCCGCGCACAGATAAAAGGCAAGAGGATAAAATACAGGACGCCATCAGCAACATGATGAGCTGCACTAGTCAACGAAAGAGTCGATATGACAAGTCAATAAAACGGACAGTCCCATATCAGATAAACGACTTAGTTTTGATAAGAAACCATCCTAAGTCGTCACTCATAACAAAGAAGAACAAGAAATGGCAAATGCTGTATAATGGACCTTTTAAAATTATGCAAATACCGCACGGTTGTAGCTACCTTATAGCTGATGTGATGAGCGGGAAGATCAAAGGATTGTATCCCTATAAGGACTTAAAGAAATTTGTGGTACCTGACAATAGGACATGAATGGTTTACCGTATTTTTGTGTAATATGTAGGTTTTGCACAGACTTCAATATATATTTTTGTGTAGTTGTAAGAATTTGATGTTTTGTTTGTGCTTAGTATGTAAGATGTTTGGTCTTCATGTCAAGGAATGATTTACACATCAGCCTTCAAAAATTAGTAAAAAGAAGCTAAAGGACCATTAGTCCAATGATAGAATTTGTTTAGAAACATAATCAGTAAGTGTTGGATGTTTTTCATTGGTTATTAGAGTTAGTAACTATAAATTTTATTATTATTTATTATCTGTCACATGAAAAATGAACAGAAAGGTGTATGCAAAAGACTGTGCACATACCATGTGACATCTGTGATGCTGTGCTTTGACCTTAAAAGAGAAAGTATAAGCATCTAGCCACAATATTTGAGATTAAATGAGAGCTCCACTTCAGAGCCTGTTTTTGACAGTTGCAAACCTTCTATAGGATACGCGATTACGCTAACTGCTTATGGAGCAAGCACATGCACAGCGGTCCTAATCCCCAAATGAATATACTCTATGACAAATTTATTAATGCTCAAATATAAAAGTATTGCAAGTCAGGCCAGAATCCGTTGCATGTATGATGTAACACTTAATTGTATGCAATAACAGAACAAAAGTGCTTTTTATCTGCGAAATTTCATTGTAACATGTTGTGTAAACAAACGGACATCTGTGTCACTATGTGATATATAAAAAAAAACAGTAATCATGTAATACAATTGTATCAAAGTCATGCTTTAAGCAATACTAACAGGAACTATAATAGTGTGTTGGTATTCGCAGAGGAAGTGTGAACTTTGAGAACTGTAATAGTGATCAACTTGGACAGTGAACACTTATGTGCTGTACAACTGAAAAAATGCGAGGTACAAACATTAACAACACATATCTGTGCGCAGTGACCGAAAACACAAAACAGTGATCAGTGTGTGTTCGAAACTGTACAGACAACATTTTTAGTTTGGACGCTACCTCCTGTGCGCCAACAATTAATATAACGCCACGGACCACATAGTAGGACGTTACTGCAACGGCAACTACGGTGGAACGCCGTCAAACAAAAATTGTGAAACATAACAGGGATGTGCAGTGCTTACTTCAGCATCATATCTCCTGCATCATTCAGCACCAGTACGTGCAAACGAACACGAAAATACCAAGTAACTGAGATGATGCAATAATATTGACTAATCAATTCTTACCCACAGCCATAACATCTTACAATATCCGTTCTATAACATACGTGCATTTGTTTCATGATTTGCACGAGTCAACATCCACTCCCGTGCTGAAAACTTCAACAAGCGGTGCGCAACAATGCAGACGCACCACGCAGACAAAATAACGTCGATCCGTACTCCACATCCTGACTGCCGGCTATGGACAAGAAAGAAGACAACAGTTTCCAGCCGACGCTCCATGGCAACGGGCACGAGGCATCGCGGTAGCGACATACAGCGTCATCCGCACCACACGACGAGAAATGCGCCGACAAAAATAAAAAAAACTCAAAATATTAACAACACAATATAAAAAATTTGATGAACACTTTCATATAAAAACTATATATTTGTTTCTTTTTCAGAAAATTTTATATTTGGTGCAAATACTTGTAATACCAAAACATGTAGAACCAACTTATGTAAGTAACAGAAAGGGTTAAATCTATAAGCTCTGCCGAGGTTTTTCTGGGGTTTCCCTGCGGCCCTCGTCCAAATGGAAGAGCTTGTTATATTGCAACTGTCCCCAGCCATGTTACGTAAAAAAACTCAAAATGAATGTGTACCCATGACCTAATACACGGTAAAATGAACTGAAAGTGACCAACGAATGAAAGAAAAGTGACACTCGTGGTCTACAAGGACCAAACATTAAGTAGTGTGTTCCTTGTAGCCCAGGGGGCCGTGTAGTGTCCCTTTTGCAATATTCACCATTATCGAGGTGAAACATAAATAAAAATGACTGTATGTGACTCAAAATGAATTGCAAACATCGATTTATCTGCGAAAGGTAATAACAATAACTGTAAAAATATACAATATAGATCGATAGATGCAGAAAAGACATTATTTTTATTGTATGAGATTATAATGTGTAAGTAAGTAAAAGAAATATTATCTTTGTAAGAGTATAAAATACAAAGCAATGCTCATTCTTCTGTCTAGTCTGTTTTGTTCTGTTCGTTCTGGTGTTTGCTGGAATAAGGTACGCAAGCTATTGTGCTGCGCTGGCATTTGTTTCTGTCGTAACGTAATTGCAAATATTTAATGGTGTAAACTGCGTCCTAGTAAGAATATATTAGTATAAAGTGATTTCCGTGTGTTATTTCAAGAACCCACGCCACATTTATCTTATCAAAAGAATATTTAATGAAAATTATTTAGCATGTTTCCAGCTGCTGCGGAGCGAGTAACAGTGATCTCTGACTGTTAACAATTAGCCGCCATTACGCATTACATTTAAAAATATTTTTTCACAGCACAATGTCTGATAGCCGGAGCGGAAGAAATTATGTAAAATATTCAGTGAGATTAATTGAAGAAATCCAGTCAAATAATTTTATTAAAACTTGTCTATTTTCTGTGATAGTGAACTGGAGCTGAGTAATACTACGCTATTGCATTTACAGTAATTTGTAGGGAGCCTGGCGCTCGATAAAACTATATATAATACGTAATTGGCAACCTACGAAATTCATTATTTTGCTTATTATATCTCTTTTGTATTTTTTTTAAAGCTAAACGTAAAAACTTAACTTCGCTAAAAATCAGTAACATATCACGATACATCAAAGGACAAACAAATTTACTAGGAGAGTGTTTCCTCTAAAAAATAATACATTTTTTTAAGAGATATAATAACCCCTAGGCCCCCATGAGAGACAGGGGCATGGAAGTACCCAACAGGGGTGTCAGCTGGCAGGTGGAGCCAGGATCTAATGGCTTTGCACACGCAAACATCGAGGGACGAGAGGGCCCCTAAACGTGTCCTTTCCACGGCCAGGCCATGAAAAATCCCCGGCAGGATCACTGAGCGAAGGGAAAACAGTCTTTGCTGAGGCTTAAGTGGTGCCCTCCCAATGATGTCCAGCTGTTTCTCGACCTCCCACCGAGGATGGAAGAGGCTGCGCCACATGTGGTGAATTGCAGGGCTAAGTACTTAAAGGAATCTCCCATCGCTAGCGCCGGTATTCCTGTGTCATCGACAGATCTAGAAGAAAGGTGTTATGAAGCATCCGATCCTGTGGGATGAAAGCCCACTGACGACCGTCCAAGGCACAATGGTGCATAAGGCGGCCAACCAGAACCTTGCGAAAGACCCTGGTCAGCACCGAACACACTGTGATAGGTCAGAAGTCAGCAGGGGATGCTGCGGCGGTCTTCTTGGGCTGCAAGGTGGTACGAGCTTGTAGGAGGTGGGATGGGAGGGAGCGTGAAAGGAGTAGGAGGTTAAGGAATTTAAGGCCAGCCTCATGTGGAAGGCGACGTAATTGGGATGGTGTAAGACGATCAGAACCTGCAGCAGAGTTGCAAGGGGGGAGAGCAGCAGCTGCCTCAGCTGCAGTAACGGGTGCCCACAGAACTTGGAAGGGCACACACTTAGAGAATGGCAACAACTTACCTGAGATACCCTCACCACGTGGAGGCCGAGACCTGACACAAGGGGTGGTGAAGAGATCCCTCCAAAACTCAATCAGTCCTGGGATGGAGGGTGGCTGATGGAGAAGTGTGCCATCAACAAGACCATTTATACAGTGTGCCATGTTCTTCTTAAAAGCATGCTGCACTACAGCATATTCCCACCTTCTTCACACCCACTTCTGCTCAGGCGGCTTACCAGGAGCTTGATGAACAGATGGCTCCCCGCTACCTAATTCATCAAGGGCAGGCACCAGCATGGCTTGGATGGTACTCTGGCTGGCTGTGGGCCCCAAGGCCACAACTGCATCAACTGAGCGAAACTGCGGGTCCAAGGAGGGCAACTCTGCAATCAGGGACCAGATAGCCTGATCGACATCTTCCCCCGGAGAAGAGGACTGTGGCGAAGAAGAGGCCACAGCAGACCCATCTGCAGAGCCCTGGAGTTCTTGATCACGTTTGAGAGCTCAGCCACAAAGTTGGTCACCATGTTCTTATAAGCCTGCCCCCTATGCTGACACTTAACAGATTCAAGTATGCTCTCCGGGAAGGATTTGACAAGTTCTTGATTGAAGAACCGGCGGCCTTGGAGGGACAGAGTCGCCTCAGCATGTGCAAGACGGAGCAGCTCCTCTTGCGACCACCTGGCCTTCTTCCTTTCCATCTGAACCTCCGCATTGGCGGCATCAGAGAGGGCACAACGGCGATGAACGTCGAGCCCGATCTTGGTTGAAAAGGACTGCAGACACTCAGGGCAGATAGCGGGGAGCACCACTCGACCCACACACGTTGGCTGGCTGGATGGCTCGTCAGCTGGCACAGGCACTCCAGTGAGAGGCCTGGTACCTTGTTTCCTTCTAGTAGTTGCACCAGGTGGAAACAAAAGGCAGAGGGGGAGGCTACCCCCAAACCTTAAAAGACATCCTGCTCTGTCGGTCGGAGAACTTCAAAAGGGTTACACCTAGGCATAACCTTTCTCGGCACCCCTTATGACCCCCGCCATTATTCCATGCACACAGTATTCAGGCAGGCTTACTGCTTTAAGCACTCTAATTTGTTCAAAGTAAACGTGCCAGCCCACCGCGGCACTCAATAAAGAGCATCCCGGTAGGAATTCAATGGGGTCCGCCTCGGGATGCACGAGCATGCACGAGGCGGTTGCACGCCTTCGGCTCGCCCCACTGGCAGGACGTCATACGATTCATGCCAGTTAAACGCCGACAGGCGGTGAACCAACAACGTGGGACACAAATCCAACTGCGAGCTTTTTAACCACAACAACTTTAATATACGCTATTGGAGCTGGAATTACCACGGGTGCTGGCACCAGACTTGGCCTCCAATAGATACTCGTTAAAGGATTTAAAGTGTACTCATTCCGATTACGGGGCCTCAGATGAGTCCATATCGTTATTTTTCGTCACTACCTCCCCATACTGGGAGTGCGTAAATTGCGCGCCTGCTGCCTTCCTTGGATGTGGTAGCTGTTTCTCAGGCTCCCTCTCCGGAATCGAACCCTGATTACCCGTTACCCATTGCAACCATGGTAGGCACAGAACCTACCATCGATAGTTGATAAGGCAGCCATTTGAAAGATGTGTGGCTGGTACAAGGACCGTGTGATCAGCCCAAAGTTATTCAGAGTCCCTGAGGCAAATGGAACGGACGAGCCAACCAATTGGTTTTGATCTAATAAAACCGTCCCTTCCATCTCTGCCTGTAATAACTCCAGAATTACTTCAGTTATCCAAGTAATGTGGGTACGATCTAAGGAACCATAACTGATTTAATGAGCCATTCGCAGTTTCACCTTAATGTGGGTTGTACTGAGACATGCATAGCTTAATCTTTCAGACAAGCATATGACTACTAGCAGGATCAACCAGAGAGCTGCATCAACTATAGCTGAGCAGCCGGCAGCCCGGCAGTGTGTCCTGGGGGCCCGCGTGAACACGCCAGTGTCTGCTCAATTATTCTCCAAACAGGAGGAGGCAGAGCTCTCCTGCACGATACACCTTGAAACCCTCTCAGGCCTGGCGGCGCGCAGCGCCGTCCTAAGTACTTAGTCGGGTTCGGGAGATGCGCAGTCACCCGGAGGTAGGCGAGTAGACGCTTTCAGTGCGACCACCCGTGCTCCCAACTGAGCTTGCTGCTGCCGACAGAGGCCCAGGAGCGTGCTGTCGTGGCGTCGCTGGCAGGAGACAACACGCGGCCATGTATGGTGACCGGCAGCTCCAACGCAAGCGCCAGAGAAGTGCAGAGCCCACTTGGGTGCCGAAGCGAAGTCTGTCAGCACAATGCACATGCAATTACGTTCGCACAGCTGCGATGCAAACCACCAGCAAGAACCGCTGGGGCGACCGAGCAGCAGACGGCGTCGCGCCGCCAAGTGCCGGGCGGCGGCGCATCCTCAACGCACAGTCCTCAATCGGACCAGCACACTGCAGAAGACCACCACGTTTCGCACCGGGCTCGCGAGAACCGACTTTGGCCGCACGGCGATGCGCGCGGGGAGCGCGGCGAGCAACTGCGCCGCCTGCCGCGTCCGTCGGCCAGCGCGCCTGCCACTGGGCTCCCCCTCCAGCCGGCTGTAGCGCGTGCGCCCACGCAGCACGTGGCCAGCAAGCCGGTCGGCCCCCCCTCACCGGCTGTGGACAGTACCACCCAGCCACCGCCGCATATCGCTTCATACCCACATGCCCATTCACGTTCGTGGGCGTACGGCGGGTATCGCTGAAACAACCGGTTAGTAGCTGTACCGATCGTCGCTATCACCAATTGACCTCCAGTGTGAACAACCGCTCAACAACGGATTTCCAGTTCATTTGTGTATCTTCGACGTCCATCTCCATTTGCAAATTCAACGATTCTTGCATGTGTGTATATGTGTGACGGCACGCTACATCAGCCCACGTACACGCAGCAAAATGTGCACGATGAGAGAACATGTGGAAGGTGGCCTGCATACGTATGTGATGTCCACTGCGCGACCATAAGTCAACAAGCCTCTGTAGCGTGTCGCAGATGTGGAACGCGGTGCACTATGCTATCACGTTGTGTAAGAACAGACGGCTTAGTCGGAATACACACGTCACTACACAACAGACGGCTCACGCTGATCCCCATCCAGGGCGACACACAATGCGTTGGTCTGTTCCTCCCACATGTCTCTATGGCGTACCACAGTGCCATCTAGCTGTAATGGGGAGACGAGACATGTAGCTGAGTGCAAAACATATGGACCGTGTGGTTCGCCGTTTCTGGGCGCAGCCGTTGTACGGACACACATGTGCTACAGTGTGACATCCAGTAAGTAACGGCTGAAGTGCGGTACAGTGTGTGGGTTAGGCATACGACAGCAGTGGACAGCGGACACAGGCTGTACCATGACATCTGCCGACTGCTTCGGCATGCGAACGCCAGTCAACAGCTGTGAAGGGCATTGAACATGCAAACTCCTTACCAACCAGACTGAGAAGACAGGGGGCGATATACGTCCTACTGCAGTACACAATACAGTGGATAGCCAGACCATGTGGAAAGTAAGCAACACTCGCAAGGTGTTGACGTGAGGGTACCCACCGTAACATGAAGCAATACACAGGACACCAGACAGTGCAAGTAGCGAACTATGTTGAGAGGGTGCGGTGAGGCAACGCTACATTGGTTGGTTTGTGGGGTTAAAAGGACCAGACTGCTACAGTCATCGGTCCCTTTTTCCAAAAATTAAAACCGCCCAAAGAGAATAAAAACGAACAGCAGGAAAGACGTCAGACGATACGGGACAAGGAAGACTCCGACAGAGATCAGACAAAACAAATTAAAATCACATGGAGTGTGACGGTGGTTGGCCGAGCATAGAGAAAAAAAGAGGAAAAGCCAACCACCGAGAACATATTAAAAACTCAGTTTAAAATCATAGGCCAAAAGCCAGAATCAACACCCAAAAAAAAAAAAGAAACACTAGCATTAAATGATAAAAACCGCCTGCCCGAATAAAACGCAAAACTAAGCCAGCCATAGCAGGGTCATCATCAGATAAAAGGGCAGGGAGCATATCAGGCAGTGTGAACGCCTGCCGGAGCACAGCTAAAAGCGGACAGTCCAATAAAGTGTGGACCACTGCCAAAACGGAGCCGCAGCGACATAAAGGTGGGCCCTCACGTCGCAATAGGTGGCCGTGCATCATCCATGTGTGCCCAATGCGCAGCCGGCAGAGGACAACAGACTCCTTGCGAGAGACCCGCAAGGAGGAGCGCCACACACCGGTAGGCTTCTTGATGGCCCGAAGTTTGTTTCGCCAAGGCAGGGCGCACCATTCAGTGTTCCAAAGGTCTAGAATTTTGCTGCATAGGAACGCTCGCAAATCCGTCTCCGGGAGGCCAGAGATGGTGTAATGGTGGCCTCTTTCGCCAGGTGGTCAACATTCTCATTGCCGAGTATCCAACATGGCCTGGGGTCTACATGAAGACCACAGAGCGGCCGCAACAGGCAAGAGTATGCAGGGACTCCTGGATAGCCATCACCAGACGGGAACGAGGGAAACAATGGTCGAGAGCTCGTAAACCGCTAAGGGAATCGCTACAGATAACGAAGGACTCACCTGAGCAGGAGCGGATACACTCTAGGGCATGAAAGATGGCGACCAGCTCAGCAGTGTAAACCCTGCAGCCAGCCGGCAAGGAACGTTGTTCGGAATGGTCCCCTAGAATTAACGCATAACCGACACGACCAGCAACCATCGAACCGTCAGTGTAAACAATGCCAGAGCCCTGATACGTTGCGAGGATGGAAAGAAAGCGGTGGCGGAAAACCTCCGGAGGGACTGAGTCCTTCGGGTCCCGTGCCAATTCCAGCTGAAGGCGAGGGCGAGGCACACACCACAGGGGTGTATGCAGAGGTGCCTGGAAAGGAGGTGGAAGGAGTAATGCCCCAAGCCCGGAGAGAAGATCTCAGACGCGGACCGCGATCGTATATCCAGCCCTGGGCCTGCGTTCTGGAAGATGGACGTGCAACTGTGGGAATAGTAGCCGATACTTAGAATGCCTGGCCAGGCTGAAAACATGGGCAGCATAAGAAGCCAGCAAATGTTGGCGGCGTAATCGCAGTGGAGGGACACCCGCCTCCACAAGTATGCTATCCACTGGGCTAGTCCAGAAAGCAGCAGTGGCAAGGCATATCCCGCTATCGAGGATTGGGTCCAGCACCCGCAACGCAGATTGGGATGCTGAGCCATAAGCCAGGCTCCCATAATCCAGACAGGACTGGATTAACGCCTGGTAGAGGCGTGACAGGATACATCAGTCGGCGCCCCAGTGGGTGTGGCTCAAGCATCTCAGAGCTTTTAGATGCCGCCAACACGCCTGTTTAAGCTGCCGAATATGAGGCAGCCAAGTCAACCAGGCATCAAAAACTACACCCAAAAACCTGTGGGTCCCCACCACAGCAAGGAGTGTCTCGGCAAGACAAAGCCGCGGCTCAGGATGGACTGTTCGGCGCTGGCAGAAATGCATAACGCAGGTCTCGGCAGCCGAAAAGAATGGTGGGTGTGAAAAGAAAGGCTGCGACGTTCCATCCGCTCTTTAATGGAGCGGAAGGCCAGTGGGTAATTGGAAGAAGCGGAACTCAGAGCAAAATGTTCTGCCAAGCTGTTGGCTATTTCGTCAGAGTCTGTACAAACTGCTCGATTCAGTGAGAGCCCAGTGACTCTGACAGGGGTCCGATAGCCATAAAGGCGTCGGATCTTGTCCCAGACCTGCGCTGGAGTGAGATGGAGGCCAATGTTGGACACATACCGCTCCCAGCACTCCTGCTTGCTTTGGCGGATAAGGCGGCGGGCCCGCGCACACAGCCGTTTGAAGGTGATGAGGTGTTCAACGCAGAGAAGTCGCTTGTGACGCTGAAGCGCCCGCCGGCGACCTTTAATCGCCTTAGCGATCTCAGGCCACCACCAAGGCACAGTCCTTCTCCGAGGGGACCCAGAAGAACGGGGAATGGAAGATTCTGCGGCAGTAACGATGACGGTGGTGGTGGAGCGAACAACCGCAACAATGCCGGCATTAGAGAGAGGCTCAATAGCGACAGTGGAGGTAAACGAGTCCCAGTCAGCCTTAGTCATGGCCCACCTGCAAG
Organism: Schistocerca piceifrons; assembly: GCF_021461385.2. Classification (NCBI taxonomy): domain Eukaryota; kingdom Metazoa; phylum Arthropoda; class Insecta; order Orthoptera; family Acrididae; genus Schistocerca; species Schistocerca piceifrons. The sequence goes on from NC_060140.1 coordinate 553,105,111, forward strand.
GCCGCCCAGAAGACTGACGCTGTGGCAGTGACAGAGAGGTCGGGAAGTGGTCACTACCACACAGGACGTCATGCACTCTCCATTGGACAGGTGGTAAGAGGCTAGGGCTGCAGATCGAAAGGTCGATGGCGGAGTATGTGCCATGCGCCACGATGAAGTGTGTGAAGGAACCATCATTTAAAAGCGAAAGACCGAGCTGTGCTAATAAATGTTCAATGGTGGCGCCTCGACCTGTCGCCACCGACCCACCCCACAGAGGGTTATGGGCATTAAAGTCGCCCAGTAACGAGAAAGGTGGCGGCAATTGGGCTATCAGCGCAGCCAGAACATGCTGCGCAACATCATCATCCGGTGGAAGGTAAAGACTGCAGACGGTAACAGCCTGTGGCGTCCACACCCCAACAGCGACAGCCTCTAAATGTGTTTGTAGAGGGACAGACTCGCTGTGAAGAGAGTTAAGGACGTATATGCAGACCACCACCAGACACCCTTTCATAAGCTGCACGGTTTTGATAATAACCCCGATAGCCACGGAGGGCGGGGGTTCGCATTGCTGGAAGCCAAGTTTCCTGAAGAGCAATGCAGAAGAAAGGGTGAAGGCTGATAAGTTGTCAGAGCTCAGCTAGATGGTGGAAAAGACCGCTGCAGTTCCACTGGAGTATGAAATTGTCTATGGCTGAGAAGGCGTGAAGGGACTAGGAATGCAATTTACGCAGCTTGTTCACTCGCTGCCACCGATTCGCAACCGGCACGAGAGACATCCATGGTGTCTGAGGGACCAGCGAGATCCAGGTCTTGAGCAGACGCCAGAATCTCGACCTCGTCCTCAGACGCTGAGCTTGTTGGAAGCGGTGGGACGGGTGCCACTGCAATGTCGGGATTCTTGGGTACCTTTTTCTTTTTCAGCTTACTTCGCTCTGCCTTTGGTGGTTCAGGCTGGGAGGGTTTCACTGGGTCAGTCTCAGGGACGGACGACAACCGTGAGTCCCTATGACCAGGGACCGGTGGTTGTTTGAGCCACTTGCGGCTGTCTGCTTTTGTACCGGTAGGAACGTGCGAAGGGAGGTCACCAAGGGACCTTTTCCTGGCAACAGGAGGTGAAGAAGTCTTACGCTCCTCTGGCTGGGAAGGGGGAACTGATGTCCCCGATGGGTGGGGGGGCGGGGGGGGGGCGTTGCTCCTGAAGTAGATGGAGCAGGAGCAACAGGGAGTGTAGTGCCCCCCACCATCAAGGGGGCAGGTGTGGTTCTCTGGCTCTGAGAGCTAACGGTGTGTGGTGCAGCGATAGGAACTGTAACAGGAGTGACAGTGGTGGCATAAGTGGACGTCATTCGTACTGGATGCAGTCGTTCAAACTTACGCTTAGCCTCAGTGTAGGTCAGCCTATCCAGGGTCTTGTATTCCATTATTTTCCGCTCCTTCTGGAGAATCTTACGGTCCGGCGAGCAAGGGGGATGGTGCTCCCCGCAGTTGACACAGATGGGAGGTGGGGCACATGGAGTATCAGCATGGGACGGTCGACCACAATCGAAACAAATGGGGCTGGAAGCACAGCGAGAAGACATATGGCCGAACTTCCAACACTTGAAGCACCGCATCGGGGGAGGGATATAGCGCTTGATATCACAATGGTATACCATCACCTTAACCTTCTCAGGTAACGTGTCACCCTCGAAGGCCAAGATGAAGGCACCGGTTGCAACTTGGTGATCCCTTGGACCCCGGTGGACAGTAAAAGGAGATCTCTGTGAAAAATAATTCCCTGGACAATATTTAAGCTTTTATGTGGGGTGATAGTAACAGAAACATCCCCCAGCTTCGTACAAGCGAGCAAGGCTCGTGACTGGGCAGAGGATGCTGTTTTTATTAAGACTGACCCTGACCGCATCTTGGACAAGCCCTCCACCTTCCCGAACTTGTCCTCTAAATGTTTGACAAAGAACTGAGGCTTCACAGCCACAAACGATTCCCTGCCACCTTTGGTACAGACGAGATACCGGAGCGAATACCTGTCGTTCTCATTCATAGCCTTTCGTTCCTCCCGTGGTGTGGCGAGGGAGGGGAACGATTTGGGGTTATAAACGTTACCTTTAAAATGGGCCCTCGAACACTTAGAGACTGCTGGTGGCTGGCCACCAGCAAGAGAAGATGTGCCACGCTTCATTGCGTGTTATCCACACTGATGCCACCTACTCCAACCAAGGGCCCTCCCCACGGACGCCACCCAGCCACAGCAAAGGCCACCTGGCAGGATGGCCATTGTCGGGAGTCCTGATGTCCCAGGACGATGGGCATCTACTCCTTGGCATACGTGGGGAGTTAATGGCGCAGGCATCAGTAGAGCGATCCCTGTGTTGTCAGGGGGCTACAACCAACAGGGTACATGGCGGCCCCACCACAACGGACTGGCTACCATGCTGGATGTTAGGTGACATGTGGTCCATGGTCGCTGTCAGTGCAGAAAGTGGCCCTACACATTGCTTGGCAGAAAGTGCACGCAGGAGCGTATCCATGCCCAAGAGATGTAGAGCGGGCAGGACTGCAACGCAACGACGAATAAGCTGGCGAAAGTTCTCAACGCAAGATGGACACAATGCACCAAGTAAGGCCCCCTTCCCCAATCGGCTCGTTCTTCGGATAAATTTTGAGATATGGAGGTCAAACCCAACAGGGGACCATCACATAAGGCCGAAACATTTGAGACTCCTTTTAATCGCCTCTTACGACAGGCAGGAATACCGCGGGCCTATTCTTACCCCTGAACCCGCAGGGGGGCAACGCTACATTAATTTAACGGGTCATATTACAATTACATGGTAGGTTACGGCACAACGTGGGTTAGGTTAAGGCACAACGTGGATTAAGTTAAGGCACTATGTGAGTTAGGTTAAGGCACAACTTGGGGTAACAGAGGGTGTATGGGGCCATGATTCATTCATAGTGAGGATAGTGGGTGGATGCCTCAAGTAGCGTCATATATGTCAAGTCAGGATGCATGTTTGGCTCATGTCAGGCGCCGCGCCAGTTCCATGCCATTAGCAAAGGAGTGGCAGACCTGTGTCTTTCATTCCTGGTATTGTTTATGTCTTGTGGCACTTGGTATTGTGGTGATGTTTGGTGCACCCCTGTGTAGGACATGTGTTGGTGTTGTTGGCTGAACTGAGCAGTGCTGCTTGTGGGCGGAGTGGGACATTCCGTCATATTAGTGGACCTCACGTTCTGGTTGTCATAGTGTGGATGGTGTTATGTGGCGGAGAGGAGACACTGGATGTGTCTTTTTTTTTCTTTATTGTTATTTTTAAACCCGTACAAAGAGGCAGGCTGTCAGAACCATGTTATGCTGCTCTTCAGCCATAGAATAGACAAAGAGACAACAGAAAGAATACACATAAGTTACATAACAGTGGGTAATAAAACAGTAGACACATAAAGACAAACTTGGAGCCATTCACACTCGACGATAATCCACACTACAAACTGTTGACAAGACGCACAAACACTGAAGATGTCGATGGCACAGGTGAACGATGGAGTGCGACGGTGGACACTGAACACTGAACACCACAGCACACCCGAGACACTGATGGCGATGATCTCCGGAGCGCGAATGTCTATGTAGCATGTGCGAGTCCGGGGACTTGCGAAGAGGGGAAGAAGCGTGAGGGGGGAGAAGGGAGAACAAAGATGCCAATGACGGAGGAGAGGGTGGAGGAGTAGAGGGACAAGGGATGGGAAGCTCGGGGGAGGAGTGGGGAGCAATGGAGGCGGGAGGGAAGGGGGAGAGACGGGAAGGAGGGTGCCCAAAGGAGCAAACACAGGAAGAGGGAGGGAGGATCAAAGTTGGTAGGAGCGGTAGATGGAGGGAAGGAGGGCATCATCAGGGAGAAGGAGCTGGCGAAAGCCACATTGGGAGAGGGCAAGGAGGTTGGAGAGGTGGAGACCTGGTGGGACGTGGAATTACAGGCGTGGCAGCAGGTGGGGGTGGGAGAGGATGGGGGAGACAAGTGGGTGAGGAGGATCGAGTTTTTGGGAGGTGTACAGGATCCGTATCTGTTCAAGGAAAAGGAGGAGGTGGAGGAACGGAATGAGGTCATACAGGATCCACGTGGGGGAGGAGAGACGGATGCAATAGGCGAGGCGGAGAGCATGGCGTTCAAGGATCTGAAGGGATTTGTAAAAGGTAGGGGGGGCGGAGATCCAGGCAGGATGGCCGTAACAGAGGATAGGGTGGATGAGGCATTTATAGGTGTGGAGTATGGTGGAGGGGTTCAGACTCCATGTATGGCCAGAAAGCAGCTTGAGGAGACGGAGTTGGGAGCGTGCCTAGGCTTGGATTATCTGGAGAAGGGGGTCCAGGAGAGGCGACGGTCGAGGGTGACGCCAAGGTACTTAAGGTTGGGCGTGAGGGCGATAGGACGGCCATACATGGTGAGATAGAAATCAAGGAGGCGGAAGGTAGGGGTGGTTTTGCCTACAATGATCACCTGGGTTTTGGAGGCATTGACCTTGGGACACCACTGGCTGCACCAAGGGGTGAACCGGTCAAGATGGGATTGGAGAAGGTGTTGGGAGAGCCGCAGGGTGGCGGCAAGGGCAAGGAAGGCAGTGTCATCGGTAAACTGGAGAAGGTGGACAGGGGTGACGGCGGCGGCATGTCTGCCATATATAAAAGGTACAGAAGGGGGGAGAGGATGGAGCCTAGGGGCACACTGGCGGAGAGAAAAAAGGTGTAGGAATCCGCGTTATGGATGGTGACGTAGGAAGGATAGTGGGAGAGAAAGGAGCCGATCAGACGGACATAGTTAATGGGAAGGGTGAAGGTTTGGAGCTTGAAGAGGAGACCGGAATGCCATACGCCGTCACAGCCACGTTCGAGGTCCAGGGAGAGGAAGATTGCAGACCGACGGGAATTAAGCTGTTCGGAAAGGTGGAGGAGAAGGTCACTGGAAGAGCAGGATGGTCGAAAGCCACATTGGGTAACGGGAAGGAGGCGGTGCTGGCGGAGATGCTGGTGGATGCGTCGGGTGAGGATGGATTCCAGGACCTTGCTGAAGACCGAGGTAAGGCTGATGGATGGTAGGAGGAGACGGCGGACGGCAGTTTACCGGGTTTAAGGAACATCAGGATACGGGAGGTTTTCCACAGGTCGGGGTAGTAGCCGGTGACCAGGACTAATGTGTAGAGCCTGGCCAGGGTGGAGAGGAAAGAGACAGGAGCTTCACGAAGGTGGTGGTAGGTGACACGAACATGAGCTGGAGTGGTGTTGCTTTTAGGCAGATTGTAGCAATGAGATCCTGTGTAGTGATAGGGGCATTGAGTTCCATGTGTGCAATGTGTTCCAAGTACTGGAAACCAGGTGCGAGGGGAGGGACAGAGGTGTCGGTTCGATCATGGACATCCAGGAAGAGGGAGTAATTGAACTGGGGATCGTCGGGGATGGAGAAGACATCGGAAAGGTAGGAGGCCAAGTGATTGGCCTTACTAAGGGTGTCAGGGAAGGGGTGATCATCATGGAGAAGAGGATAGTAGGGAGAGGGTTTAGTTCTGATAAGGCGACAGAAGGCTGAACAGCACTTGAACGAGTTTATGGGTAGGGTAGCATTTAAACGGATGCATGTCTGTCGCCAGTCACGGTGTTTCTTAGCCACGAGCAAGTTTCGGATGTGTCGCTGGAGTTGCCGGTGGCGTCGTATTGTGTCCGGGTCACATGTGTGGGGGAAGACACGGTAGAGACGGCGGGATTCACGGAGGAGGAGGATGGCCTGCGGGGGTAAGGTAGGACGGTGGGGTTGGATGGCGACAGTAGGGATGTGGGCCTCTACGTCCTCAGACAAGGTCGGCTGGAGAAAGGAGGTGGCATGGGTAACATCGTCAGGGTGGTGGTAGGTGAAGGGGTGGACTCTAACCTGGGTTGAGAGGGTATCCCGGTAGACATTCCAGTTGGCACGAGGATAGTCATGGACGTACTTTGGGGGAGGTTCAATACGAGGGTCGGGGCGGGGGCGACGACCGTCTGAAACGGTGAGGACAGGGAGATGGTCGCTACCAATGGGGTCCAGGACATCCTCCACTATGTGGCCAATAAGGTTGGGGGAGGAGAGGATGACATCGGGAGTGGAGTTGGATTCGGGGCGGATGTGCTGGAGAAAGGGGACGAGGTCGCCTTGGAGGGTGGAGAGCAACCGATGCCACCGCCGTAACTGAGTGGCGGAACGACTATGGATGGTGAGGTTGGCGGTGATCACGTAGGAGGAGAAGGTACGATCAATGTGGGTGAGGAAGTCGAAAGGAACAGGGACGTTAGGGCGGACATAGATGGTGGCGCAGGTGACGGTAAGGCCGGGGAAGAAGAGACTAAGAATCAGGTGTTCGGTATGGTCAGGAAGGAGAGGTTGGAGCCGAACCGGGATCTGGCGGTGGTGGCCAATGGCAACTCCGCCACACGCAATCGGGAGGGGGTTATCAGAGCATTGGAGAAGGTAGGGCGAAGTGTGGACAGTGTGGTGGGGGTGGAGAAGGTAGGATGAAGTGTGGATAGTGTGGTGGGGTTGGAGGAAGGTTTCATTGAGGAGGAAGGCATCCACGCAGTGGGTCACAGGGGTGTGCATCAAGAGGTTCTTGTTAGTGGGAAGGGAAGAGATGCTGTTGAACAGGATACGGTGCTGTCGCGCCATGACAGGGATTTAGACGAAGGTGTCGAGACAGGAGAAGGTGAAATGGGCCTGGTTGTGGGAGTAGGTGGCATACATTTTTAGGTGGAAGACGAACGGGCGGCAAGGGAGACCTGTTGGAGGGTGTGAGGGCGCTGGAAAGGGTGGGCGTTTTGCAGGACAATGGTGAGGAACCTGATGATGTCCTCAGCGGTGGGGAGGGGACGAAGGGAATTGCCAGGAAGGGTGGGGGTGTCCAGAGGACGGACAGGGACAGTGAGTTCAGGAGTCGTCGGAGGGGGTTGGGCTTTACACTTTTGGGAGTAGGTGGGATGGGGGAGATTACAGGTATTGCAGGAGGGAGGGGATTGAAGATTAGGGCACTGCTGGAGGAAGTGTGCTTGCCTACAATGCCGGCAGGTGGGGGCCTCGCGGCACCCAGCTGTTGGGTGCGCGTTGTAGCGCAGACACCTCTGGCAGCGAAGGGATTGAGGAGGGGAATGGGAGGGGTCGACCTTATAACGCTGGTTGAAGAGGAGGGCACCCTCCTTCAGGAGATGTTCAATGGAGGGGGCGTTCTCGGAGAAAACCCGCATAAGGTGGGCGGGGCTGGCTGAGTTAAAAATGTGGCAGCCTGCCCACACCTTCAGCGAGGGATGCTCCTTGAGCTCCGCCAACACCTCCTCCTCTGTGATCGTCAGACTAAGTCGAGTGATCATGGCAGTGAGGGTTGGCGGGCGATGCAGGGGTTGGGGTTGGTGGGTAGGAGATAGAGAACGAGCAGAGGTGAGAGAGGCATTGGGACCAAACCTGGTGATGGAGAGCCCCCAGGGGCTCAGCGTTCATTTGCTGAGTACGGGCTTGGCGACCCCAGGGTCCTGAGCTGGGGACTGGTGAGCGCCGCCGGTCTCCTGTCACCGTAACCCCCAGACATGCTTCAGCGACCACCATGTGGTGCAGCGGTGGAATGTTGTGTGCTGCGGGGAATGGTAATCATGGCTTGACTGCCTGGATTGCGAGGAAGCCCAGTACAGCCATTACCACTCCCACATCAGCTCCCCCAAATCCCACCAAACCGTAGAAAGCTCCCGTACAGAAGCAACAGCGGGTCAAATCCCGTGGTAAACCGTCTGACCATGCAGATGTTGTTTTCCGTGAGGCTTCATCTGACTTCCCCAGAGTTGATGGAATCAGGTGTATGTGTGGGGAAATCATCTCGCCCCACGCCTGCCCCTCCACCTGCTGCAGTCTCCCCCCCCCCCCCCCGTCGCAGAGACAGGACGAAGGTGCTACCCCCATCATAGATGGCTCCCATACTTCAGTGGAACTTCCAACGGTTCAGGACGCATGTGGAGGAACTTCGTCTACTATCTCAGGGTAGACCACTGTGTCTCTGTCTCCAGGAGACTTATTTCCATCCATCATACTCCCCTGAGATATGAGGCTATACACTCCACAAAAAGGACGACCTGCGTGGAGAGAGAGCTAGAGGAGGCGTAGGCATTTCCATCAGGACAGACTACCCCTCCTCGCCTCTCTCACTTACGACGACTTTACAGGCCGTCGCTGTGTCCGTGCACGTGCGTCATCCATTGACCGTATGCTCGCTTTACTTGCCCTCACATGATGCACTTGACGAAGCGGCCCTCACCGACCTTCTTACACAGCTCCCCCAGCCATTCATTATTTGTGGTGATTTTAATGCCCACAATGTGCTTTGGGGCTCTGCAATTACTTGCCCCAGGGGTAGAGCAATTGAGAGGCTTCTTCTGTCATCCTGTGTCTACTTGCTCAATGGAGGACAGAGTACTCATTTCTGCACAGCGACTGGGTCGTTCTCTGCCATTGATCTCTCGCTTTGCTCTCCAGCTCTTGCCCCCAGTGCTCACTGGGAAGTGGTCGCTGACTTTCACGGCAGTGATCATTTCCCAGTCTAGATTCACCTGCCAGATGGCCTGGGCCCCGAAAGGAGACCACCACGATGGGTGCTCAGTGGAGCTGACTGGACACTTTATAGCCAGTTGGCCCAATTCGAACACTGTGCGAATGTTGAGGTGTGGGTGGATCATATGATCAAAACGGTCCACCACGCCGCTGCAGCATCCATTCCACAGTCCACAGGCCACCGGAAGAGGCCACCTGTGCCTTGGTGGAGTGCCGAATGCCGCTCTGCAATCAGGACCAGGCGTGCAGCTCTGTGTCGGTTCAAGTGTCGGCCGACTGCTGAGAATCTTGCAGCCTTTTGGGTGGCGAGGGCAAGATGTCGCTGCATCATTCGTGAGAGCAAGAAGAGGTCATGGCAACAGTTCCTGAACACCATTAATCGTTCCACCAACAGTTCCATTGTGTGGGAGACCATCAGGAGAATTTCTGGCAGAGGAGGGAGGTGCCCAATAGCTGCTGTAATGACTAACGGCACTCTCCACACGGATCCGCGAGACATTGCCCAGACTATGGCAGCGTATTTTGCCACAGTTACTGCAACAACCAGTCAGGATCCAGTCTGAACTTCCAGTCCACCTCTCATGAAATTTACAACTGCCCATTTTCTATGTGGGAGCTGGATTCTGCATTGTCTGGAGCTCGTGACACATCCCCTGGTCACGACAGGATCCATTACAGTATGCTATGGCACCTCACAATGCGCAACAGAGAAATCCTCCTCGCACTTTTTAATGCCATTTGGGCGTCGGGTCGCTTTCCTGACGCGTGGCGTGAGGCAGTTTTAATCCCTTTTTTAAAACCTGGGAAAGACCGCACGAGCCCAAGTAGCTACCGTAGTGTTGCCCTCACTAGTTGCATAGGGAAGACCTTGGAGCGGATGGTCAACCGTCGCCTCGACTGGATGTTAGAATCCTGGCAACTCCTTAGTCGCTTTCAGTGTGGGTTCAGGAGGTTTCGTTCCACCGTCGATAACCCTGCCCTCCTGGAGGCGGCAATACAACAAGCTTTCCTACGCCGTCATCACCTTCTAGGTGTATTTTTCGACATCGAGAAGGCCTACGATACCACTTGGAGTCGCCTCATCTTGGAGCAGCTGCACGAATGGGGTTTTCGTGGTTGTCTTCCTCTTTATATTCAGTCTTTCCTCTCGCCACGATATTTTAGATACCGAATTGGTGATGTCCTGTCTGATCGCTTTGCGCAGGAGAACGGTGTCCCTCAGGGTAGCGTTTTAAGTGTGACTCTCTTTGCCATCGCTATTAATAGCATTACGTCCATAGTGAAAAGTCCTGTCCAGTGTTCTTTGTTTGTGGATGATTTCTCTTTGTTTTGCTCTTCGTCAAGCCTTGCAACGACAACTCGTCAGTTGCAACTTACGATTAGGCGTTTGGATGACAGGGCGCAGAAGAGTGGTTTTAAGTTTTCCACCGAGAAGTCTGTATGTGTTCTTTTTAACCGTTCTCGTTCGATTTTAACCTTTCCTGAGTTGAGGATGAGGGACACTATTCTTACTTTTAAAGACACGGGGAGCTGACAGGACTTGTCTGCTCCAGTTTTACAGGGCGCTTGTGCGATTCGGCTCGATTATGGGTGCACGGTGTATGGGTCTGCGAGGCCTTCTTATTTAAAGTTGTTGGACGTTGTGCACCATGAAGGGCTTTGGTTGGCCACTGGGACATTCCGAACTAGCGCCTTACCAAGCCTCTGTGCAGAGTTTGGTGAACCGCCACTTCATATGCGGCGACGGCTACTTACAGTGCGCCAGGCGTATAAAACTTTGTTCACACCATACACCCCTGCATACCATACCGTTGCTCAGCCTCCTCTGGTACGATTGTTTCATAACCGGCAACGTGCGACGCAGTCCTACGGGATTCGGGCACAGGATTGTCTCGGTGCGATGTCTATGGCGGGTCTTCGTGTTTTACGTCGCGGTTGGAGCAGATCTCCACCTTGGCTCCTCCGGAGACCCAAACTTATTTTAGATTTGACTAATTTTAAGAAAGATGGCACACCAGATTTTACATTCGAATCTCTGTTTTTTAACATTTTAGATGTGCATCACGGTTTCACTGTCGTTTACACTGATGGCTCCAAACAGAAGACTTTCCTTGGCTGTTCTGTGGTGTTCCCTGATCATGTTTCCCGGATTCGCCTCCCTGCTGAATATACCGTTTTCGCAGCGGAGCTCCACGCGATCTTGAAGGCACTGGAGCAGATGCATCGTGTTTGGGGCGATCGATTTCTTCTCTGCTCCGATTCTCTTAGTGCCTTACAATCACTGCAGAACGTATACCCGACTGAGGAGATGGTCTAGCTGATACATGACCAACTGTACTTGCTCCAACGGCGGGGTAAAGAGGTATCCTTCTGCTGGGTGCCTGGTCATGTCGACATATGGGACAATGAACAGGCTGATTGGGCTGCCAAGGAGGCCTGCAGAGAGCAGGATGTGGTCCAGTGTCCTATCCCCTTGCAGTCAGTCATCGCTGCACTCCACAGGAAGTGCATGGAGTTGTGGGAGGACGAATGGCTGGCGGTGACGGCCAATAAACTGCGGTCAGTAAAGTCAACCACTCGGCCCTGGTGTTCCTCCTGCCAGTTGCTCAGGCGGGAAGAGGTGGCCCTCACACGTCTTCGGATTGCGCACTGTCCTCTCACACATAGCTATTTATTATGGCGGGAGGATCCTCCGTTTTGTGATGCTTGTGGTGTGCACATCTCTGTGCGGCACATTTTAACAGACTGCATTTTATACCGTGATGCAAGGGCAGAAGCACAAGTTGATGGGGATCTGCCTTGTGTTTTAGCTAACGATGAGACGTGTGTGTCTAGGGTTTTAAGTTTTGTGATGTATCTGGACTCTGGCCTAAACTTTTAGGCTGGAGGTTTTAGTGTATTGCAGAGTGGTTGACTCCTCCCTTTTTTCCTTGCGGTCAGCCAGCCACTTCCATCTGCTACATTGTTTTAGCTCCCTCTACCATTTTCTTCCTGTGCTGTCCATGTTTTACTGCTGACGCCCTGCTTCATCCCACGCTTCAGTGTGGGTGAGCACATATTTTTCAGTGATTGTTCCCCGTGCTTTATGTTCCGTTTTATGTAAATGTTCTGAGTTTTTTCTTGACAGCCATCTCACTATGTTACTGAATGGGTGCTGAAGACCTTGCTGTCGTGCATCCAAAAAACCCCTCTACTATTACTACTACTACTACTGGTGATGGAGAGGCGGGAGAGGATGTCAGTATGGAGGGTGGGGCTGGGGGTGGAGATGAGAACTGAATCCCGTCTGGGAGTGCGGAGCGAGATGGGGGCACCGGGGAAGTGTTGACAGAGGAGGAGGGAGAGGTTCCAGGCCTCAAGAAGGGAAGGATCGGGATGGGAGAGGAGGTATTTGTATAAAGAGGGGGGGAGGAGGAGGAGGCAGAGGGAGCAGGGCCAGGTGGGGAGACATCCATGGCATCCTGGGGGGGGGGGGGGAAGGAGGCCGGGGCGGGGCCATTTTGGGAGTGGAGGAGGTGGTGGTGCCACTAGGGCGTTTAACGGCGGCTGAAGGTTGGGCGGTGACATGGGGGACGGGAGCTATAGGGAGGTGGCGGGAAGTGGCAGGTCCCGGCGTGGGCGCAGTAGTCGGCGCTGGAGATGGAGATGGTGAAGGCGACAGCTACGGCGGTGGTGGCGGCGGTGGCGGTGATGGTGAAGGCGATGGTTGAGAGCTGGGCATGGGCAGTGGCCCAACAGGCCACCACCCTAGCTGGAGCTGCAGTGACAGGCTGAGGGAGTGGGGGGAAAGGATCAGAGGGAGAGGAGTGGGTAGAAGAAGCTGGAGAGGGGACGACAAAGAGCGAGGGCGAAGGGAGAGTTAAAAGAGGACGGACGGAAAGAGGGGGGGGGGGGGGTGACTGGGCACACCACGTAATGGTGGTGGTGGTGGCGGAGGTCGAAGTGTACACTATGGCAGTGGTGGTAGTAGTTGCAGTGGTGGTGGCGGCTTACATGACGACAGGGATGAACGAAAACAGCACAGGACGAAAAGGAGAGGAAAAAACCGGGGACGGGCGAAGACAGACGAAGGACGAAGATGGACGAAGACGAGGACCAGAGTCCCACGCTGCTGGCGCTGGCGACGGCTGGCAGAAACGCCGCAGCTGCTGCTGCCACGCATGGGGCCGGGGCCGCTGCTACTACTGCTGCTGGAGGGCTGGCTGGCTAGACTGCTGCTGCTGGCTGGGACTGCTGCTGCTGGCCGGGACCACTGCCGCTGCTGCTGCTGCTGCTGTTCAGCTGGACCGCTGCTGCTCAACTGGACTGCTGGCACCTGAAACCCTAACGCTGGAATGGCACAATCGATTGGCGGTATCCTTTCGAATTGACGCTGGATGTTTTTTTTTCCTTTATTGTTATTTTAATACCTGAACAATCAAGTAGGCTGTCAGCGGCATGCTACGCCGCTCTTCAGCCATAGTGTTGACAATAACAGAACACAGAATGGAGAATCAGAATGAACATAGTGACGGGCAGATACACAAAAAACACGAGCCGTTCACACTCGACGATAACGACACTGAAAAAAAGGTTGACACGGCGCACATAACACTGATGAATCCGACGGCACAAGTGAACGTAGAAGCGTCACGGCGGACACTAAAAACACAAGACGACGTCACACACACGAGACACTGATGGCGATGATCTCCAGCGCGCGGAAGTTCAAGTAGCGTGTGCGAGTCCGGGGACCTGCCAAGAGGGGAAGAAGGGTGAGGGGGGTGGAGAGGGTGCAGGAGGGAGAACAAAGATGCCAATGGCTGAGGAGATGGGAGGAGGAGCAGAGGGACAGGGGAGGGGAGGCCCGGGGGAGGAGTGGGGATAAAAGGAGGAGAGAGGGAGGTTATCCAAAGGGACAGACACAGGAAGAGGGAGGGAGGATCAAAGTTGGTAGGAGGGGTATATGGAGGGGAGGAGGACATCATCAGGGAGGGGGAGCTGGCGGAAGCCACGTTGGGAGAGGGTAAGGAGGGTGGAGAGATGGAGACTGGGTGGGACATGGGAATACAGGCGCGGCAGCGGGCAGGGGCAGGAGAGGGTGGACGAAACAAGTGGGTGAAGAGTATCGAGTTTGCGGGAGGTGTACAGGATCCATATCCTTTCATGGAAAAGGAGGAGGTGGGCGAATAGAACGAGATCGTACAGGATCCATGTGCGGGAGGGGAGAGGCGATAGGCGAGGCGGAGAGCATGGCGTTCAAGGATTTGAAGGGATTTATAAAAGGTAGGGCGGGCGGAGATCCAGGCCAGATGGGCATAACAAAGGATAGGGCGGATGAGGCATTTATAGGTGTGGAGTGTGGTGGAGGGGTTCAGACTCCACGTATGGCCAGAAAGCAGCTTGAGGAGACGGAGTCGGGAGCGTGCCTTGGCTTGGATAGTCCGGAGATGGGTCTAGGGGAGTCGACAGTCGAGGGTGACGCCAAGGTACTTAAGGGTGGGGGTGAGGGCGATAGGACGGCCATAGATGGTGATATAGAAATCAAGGAGGCGGAAGGAAGGGGTGGTTTTGCCTACAATGGTCGCCTGGGTTTTGGAGGGATTGACCTTGAGCAACCACTGGTTGCACCAAGGGGTGAACCGGTCAAGATGGGATTGGAGAAGGTGTTGGGAGAGCCGCAGGGTGGCGGCAAGGGCAAGGAAGGCAGTGTCATCGGTAAACTGGAGAAGGTGGACAGGGGTGACGGCGGCGGCATGTCTGCCATATATAAAAGGTACAGAAGGGGGGAGAGGATGGAGCCTAGGGGCACACTGGCGGAGAGAAAAAAGGTGTAGGAATCCGTGTTATGGATGGTGACGTAGGAAGGACGGTGGGAGAGAAAGGAGCCGATCAGACGGACATAATTAATGTGAAGGGCGAAGGTTTGGAGCTTGAAGAGGAAACCGGAATGCCATATGTGGTCATAAGCATTTTCGAGGTCCAGGAAGAGGAAGATTGCGGAGCAACGGGAATTAAGCTGTTCGGAAAGGAGATGAGTGAGATGAAGGAGAAGGTCGTCAGAAGAGAAGGATAGCTGAAAGCAAGACTGGGTAACGGGAAGGAGGTGGTGCTGGTAAAGATGCTGGTGAATGCGGCAGGTGAGGATAGATTCCAGGACCTTGCTGAAGACCGAGGTAAGGCTGATGGGACGATAGGAAGAGACGGCGGACGGAGGTTTACAAGGTTTAAGGAACATCAGGATGCGGGAGGTTTTCCACAGGTCAGGTTAGTAACCGGTAGACAGGACTACAGTGTAGAGCCTGGCCAGGGTGGAGAGGAAAGAGACAGGAACTTCACTAATGTGGTGGTAGGTAACACGATCGTGACCTGGAGCGGTGTTGCGTTTCGTGCGGAGTGTAGCAATGAGATCCTGTGTAGTGATAGGGGCATTGAGTTCCGTGTGTGCAATGTTGTCCAAGTACTGGAAACCAGGAGAGAGGGGGGGGGGGGACAGAGGTTTAGTTCCGGTAAGGCGACAGAAGGCGGACCAGAACTTGGACGAGTTTATAGGTAGGGTAGCATGTAAACGGGTGCATGTCTGTCGCCAGTCCTGGCGTTTCTTAGCCACAAGCAAATTTCGAATGTGTCGCTGGAGTTGCCGGTGGCATTGTAGTGTGTCCGGGTCACACGTGTGGGGGGAGGCACGGTAGAGACGGCGGGATTCACGGAGGATGAGGATGCCCTGTGGGGGTAAGGTAGGACGGTGGGGGTGGATGGCGACAGTAGGGACGTGGGCCTCTACGGCCTCAGACAAGGTCTGCTGGAGAAAGGATGTGGCATGAGTAACATCGTCAGGGTGGTGGCAGATGAGGGGGTGGCTATCGACCTGGGTGGAGAGGGTATTCCAGTACGCATTCCAGTTGGCATGGGAATAGTCATCGACATACTTTGGGGGAGGGTCATTACGAGGTTTGGGGCGGGGGTAACGACCGTCTTAAACGGTGAGGAGGATAGGGAAATCGTCGCTACCAATAGGCTCCAGGACATCCACAGTTATGCGACCAAGGAGGATAGGGGAGGAAAGGATAACATCGGGAGTGGAGTTGGATTCAGGACGGGTGTGCTGCGGGATGGGGATGAGGTCGTCGTGAAGGGAGGAGAGGAACCGATGCCACCGCCGTAACTGGGCGGCGGAACGACTATGGATGTTGAGGTCGGCGGCGATCACGTAGGAGGAGAAGGTACGGTCAATGTGGGAGAGGAAGTCGAAGGGAATAGGGACGTTAGGGTGGACATAGATGGTGGCGCAGGTGACGGTAAGGCCGGGGAAGAAGATTATAAGGATCAGGTGTTCGGTGGGGACGGGAAGGAGAGGTTGGAGCCGAACTGGGATCTGGTGGTGGTGACCAATTGCAACTCCGCCACGCGCAATCGGGAGGGGATTATCGGAGCAGTGAAGGAGGAAGGGCGACGTGTGGACGGTGTGGTGGGGTTGGAGGAAAGTTCAATTGAGGAGGAAGGCATGCACACGGTGGGTGGCAAGGGTGTGCAGGAAGAGGTTCTTGTTGGCGGGAAGGGAGCGGATGTTGTTGAAAAGGATATGGTGCTGTCGCGCCATGACAGGGATTTAGACAAGGGTGTCAAGACGGGAGAAAGTGAAATGGGCCTGGTTGTTGGAGTAGGTGGCATACATTTTTAAGTGGAAAATGGAACGGGCAGTGTGAGAGACGTATTGGAGGGTGTGAGGGCGCTGGAAAGGGTGGACGTTTTCTAGGACAATGGTGAGGAACCTGATGATGTCCTCAGCCGGAGGGGGACAAAGGGAATTGCCAGGAGGTGTGGGGGCGTCCAGAGGACAGGCAGGGACGGTGAGTTCAGGAGTCATTGGAGGGGGTCAGGCTTTACACTTTTGGGAGTAGGTGGGATGGGGGAGATTGCAGGTATTGCCTAAGGAAGTGCACTTGCCTACAATGCGGGCAGCTGGGGGCCTCGCGGCACTCGGCTTGTGGGTGTGCGTTATAGCGCAGACACCTTTGGCAGTGCAGGAATTGTGGAGGGGAATGGGAGGGGTCGACCTTATAGTGCTGGTTGAAGAGGAGGGCACCCTCCTTCAGGAGACGGTCAATGGAGGGGGTGTCCTCAGACAAAACCCACATAAGGCGGGTGGGGCCGGCCAAGTTGAAAATGTGGCGGACCGCCCGCACCTCCAGTGGGGGATACACCTTGAGCTCCACCAACACCTCCTCCTCCGTGATCTATGGACTGAGCCGATTGATCACGGTGGTGAGGGTCGGCAGGCGACGTGGGGGTTGGGGTTGGCAGGTAGGAGATGGAGAAGGAGCAGGGGTCAGGGGGGCGTTGGGGCCAAAATGGGTGATGGGGAGGCGGGAGAGGATGTCAGTATGGAGGGTGGGGATAGGGGAGGAGATGAGAACGGAGTCCCGTCTGGGAGTGAGGAGAGAGATGGGGGCACCAGGGAAATGTTGGCGAAGGAGGAGAGAGAGATTCGGGGCCTCAAGTGAAAAATCGGGACGGGAGAGGAGGTATTTGTATAAAGGGGGGGAGGAGGAGGAGGAGGCGGAGCGACTAGGGCCAGGTGGGGAGACATCCATAGCATCCTGGGGGGGGGGGGAGGAGGATGGGGTGGGGCCTTTTTGGGAGCGCTTGGTTGGTTGGTTTGTGGCATGAAAGGGACCAGACTGCTATGATCATAGGTCCCTTTTTCCAAAAAAAAAACTTAAACCACCCAAAGAGAATAAAAAAAGGAACAACAGAAAAGACGTCAGACGACACAGGACGAGAAAGACTCCGACAGAGATCAGACAAAACAAATTAAAACACACAGAGTGTGACGGTGGTTGGCCGACCATAGAGAAAAAAAAAAAAGACGAAAAGCCAACCACCAAGAACACATTAAAAACTCAGTTTAAAATCAGAGGCTAAAAGCCAGAATCAACACTAAAAGAAACATAAACACTCAGATTAAACGATAAAAAACCCCTGCCCGAATAAAACGCAAAACTAAGTCCACCATGGCAAAGTCATCTATTAAAAGTGCAGAGAGCGTGTCAGGCACCGCAAAAGTCTGCCTGAGCACAGATAAAAGTGGACAGTCCAACAAAATGTGGACCACTGTCAATGCCGAGCCGCAGCGACAGAGAGGGGGGTCCTCACGGCGCAATAAGTGGCCGTGGGTCATCCGTGTGTGCCCAATACGCAGTCGGCAGACGACGACAGACTCCTTGCGAGAGACTCGCAAGGACGAGTGCCACACAGTCGTCGTCTCCTTGACGGCACGGAGTTTGTTAGGGGTGACCAGACCGCGCCATTCAGCGTCGCAAAGCGAGATACCTTTGCGGCGTAAGACTGCCCTCGAATCAGTCTCCGGAAGGCCAATGTTTAGAGTGGGTTCACTGGTGGCCTGTTTGGCCAGGCAGTCAACACGTTCATTCCCCGTGATACCGACATGACTGAGGGTCCACACAAAGACCACAGAGCAGCCGCAACGGACAAGAGTATGCAGGGACTCATGGATAACCATCACCAGACGAGAACGAGCGAAACACTGGTCGAGAGCTCGTAAACCGCTCAGGGAATCGCTACAGATAACGAAGGATTCACCGGAGCAGGAGCAGTAATACTCTAGGGTACGAAAGATGGCGGCCAGCTCAGTAGTGTAAACGCTGCAGCCATCTGGCAAGGAACGTTGTTCAGAATGGTTCCCTAGAGTTAGCGAATAACCGACACGACCAGCAACCATCGAACCGTCAGTGTATACAACGCCAGAGCCCTGATACCTGGCCAGGATGGAATAAAAGCGGCGGCGGAAGGCCTCTGGAGGGACTGAGTCCTTCGGGCCCTGTGCCAAGTCGAGCCGGAAGCAAGGGCGAGGAACACACCATGGGGGTGTACACAAAGTGGCCCGGAAAGGAGGTGGAACACTGAAAACCCTAAGCCTGGAGAGAAGCTCTTTGACGCAGACCGCGATCGTACAACCTGACCGGGGCCGACGTTCTGGCAGATGGGCGACCGCCTGCGGGAACAGGAGACGATAGTTTGGATGCCCGGGCAAGCCAAAAACATGGGCAGCATAAGCGGCCAGCAAACGTTGGCGCCGTAATCACAGGGGAGGGACACCTGCCTCCACTAGTATGCTGTCCACAGGGCTGGTGTGGAAGGCACCAGTGGCAAGTCGTATTACGCTGTGTAAGAGTGGGTCCAGCACCCACACCACAGACGGGGACGTTGAGCCATAAGCCAGGCTCCCATAGTCCTGACGAGGCTGGATTAATGCCTGGTAGAGCGGTCGGCGCCCCAGCTGGTGCGGCTCAAGCATCGCAGAGCATTTAGATGCCGCCAACACGCCTTTTTAAGCTGCCGTATATGAGGGAGCCAAGTCAACTGGGCATCAAAAAGCAAACCAAAAAACCTGTGCGTCTCACAGCAAGTAGTTCACTGTCAAGATAAAGCCGCGGCTCAGAATGGATCGTTCGATGCCGGCAGAAATGCATAACCCGGGTCTTGGCAGCCGAAAACTGAATACCATGCGCTACAGCCCAAGACTGCGCCTTGCGGATTGCGCCCTGTAGCTGACGTTCAGCAGCTGCAATGTCAATGGAGCTATAGTAAAGGCAGAAGTCGTCAGCATACAGGGAAGGGGAGACAAAATTTCCCACCGCTGCAGAGAGCCCGTTTATTGCAATTAAAAACAGGCAGACACTGAGGACAGATCCCTGTGGTAATCCGTTCTCCTGGACTCGGGAGGAGCTATTGGAGGCTGTGACTTGCACGCGGAAGGTACGATGCGACAGAAAATGCGGACAAAGATCGGCAGAGGGCCCCGAAGACCCCATCCATGAAGCGTACAAACGATGTGATGACGCCATGTCGTATCGTACGCCTTCCGCATGTCGAAAAAGACAGCGACCAGGTGCTGACGGCGGGCAAAGGCAGTATGGATGGCCGACTCCAGACTCACCAGATTGTCGGTGCTGGAGCGGCCATTACGGAACCCACCCTGAGATGGAGCCTAAAGGCCCTGAGACTCCAGTACCCAACTCAAGCGCCAGCTCACCAGCCGTTCGAGAAGCTTGCAAACACGTTGGTGAGGCTAATGGGACGATAGCTGTCCACCTCCAAAGGGCTCTTGCCCGGTTTCAAAACGGGGATGACAATGCTTTCCCGACATTGCGACGGAAACACACCCCCGACCCAAATGCGGTTGTAAAGGTCGGGAGGCGTCGCTTGCAGTCCACTGAAAGGTGTGTCAGCATCTGACAGTGGATGCGATCTGGCCCAGGAGCGGTATCAGGGCAAGTGGCAAGGGCACTGTGAAATTCCCACTCACTGAATGGAGCATTGTAGGATTCAGAATGGTGGATGCGAAAAGAAAGGCTCCAACGTTCCTCCGCTTTTTAATGGAGCGGAAGGCCAGTGGGTAATTGGAAGAAGCGGAACTCAGAGCAAAATGCTCCGCCAAGCTGTGGGCAATTCCGTCGGAGTCTGTACAAACTGCTCCATTGAGTGAGAGCGCAGGTTCGGTGACAGGGGTCCGATAGCTGTAGATGCGTTGAATCTTGGCCCAGACCTGCGCTGGAGTGAGATGGAGGCCAATGTTGGACACATACCGCTCCCAGCACTCCTGCTTCCGTTGGCGTATAAGGAGGCGGGCTCGCGCACGCAACCGTTTGTGGGCGACACGGTGGTCGATGGAGGGATGTCGCTTATGACGCTGGAGCGCCCGCCGGCGATCTTTAATCGTTTCAGGGATCTCAGGCGACCACCAAGGCACAGTCCGCCACCGAGGGGACCCAGAAGAACGGGGAATGGCAGATTCGGCGGCAGTAACGATGCCGGTGGTGACCGATTGAACCACCGCATCAATGTCATCATTAGAGGGCGGCTCAATAGCGGCAATGGAGGAGAACAAGTCCCAGTCAGCCTTATTCATAGCACATCTGCTAGGGCGCCCAGAAGAGTGTCGCCATGGCAGTGACAGAAAGATTGGAAAGTAGTCACTACCATACAGGTCGTCATGCACCCTCCATTGGGCAGACGGTAAAAGGCTAGGGCTGCAGATCGGAAGGTCGATGGCGGAGTACGTGCCATGCGCCACGCTGAAGTGTGTGAAGGAACCATCATTTAAAAGCGAAAGATCGAGCTGTGCCAACAAATGCTCAATGGTGGTGCCTCGACCTGTCGCCACCGACCCACCCCACAGAGGATTATGGGCGTTGAAGTCGCTCAGTAACAAGAAAGGTGGCGGCAATTGGACTATCAGCGCAGCCAGGGCATGCTGCGCAACATCACCATCCGGTGGAAGGTAAAGACTGCAGACGGTAACAGCCTGTGGCGTCCACACCCGAACAGCGACAGCCTCTAAATGTGTTTGTAGAGGGACAGACTCGCTATGAAGATAGTTAAGGACATACATGCAGACGCCACCAGACACCCTTTCATAAGCTGCCCGGTTCTTATAATAACCCCGATAGCCACGGAGGGCGTGGGTTCGCATTGCTGGAAACCAAGTTTCCTGAAGAGCAATGCAGAAGAAAGGGTGAAGGCTGATAAGATGTCGAAGCTCAGCTAGACGGTGGAAGGAACCGCTGCAGTTCCACTGGAGGATGTTATTGTCCATGTCTGAGAAAGGCGTGACGGGACTTGGAAGGCAGATTACGCCGCTGGGTCACCTGCTGCCCCTGATTGAGCAGCTGTGCTAGTGCTATCCATGGCGTCTGAGGGACTGGCGAGATCGAGGTCCTCAGCGCACGCCAGAATCTCCACCTCGTCCTCAGACGCAGAGCTGGAAGGTTGCGGTGGGGTGGCTGCCACTGCGAGTTCCTTGGGCTTAGAGCTCTTCTTCTTGGATTTCTCACGCTGCTCCTTGGGTTTAACTGGCTGGGAGGGCTTCACCGAGTCAGTCTCCGGGACCGAGGAGGATCGTGAAGCCCTACGACCAGCTGATTGTGGGCACTTATGCCACTGTCGGTCGTCAGTCATCCCGCTGGTGGAAACCTGGGAAGGGAGGGACCGAAGGGATCCCTTGCGAGCGTGAGAAGCCGAAGAAGTTGGACACTTCTCCGGCTTAGAAGTGGGTACGGACGTCCCCGATGGGTGGGGACGTTGCTCCTGAGGCAGGTGGCGCAGGAGTAACCCGGTGGGTACAGCCCCCCACTGGCAAGGGGGCAGGAGGAGTTGTACTACTCGCCGATTCGGCCACAAGTCGCGAAACTGATGGGGCTAGCACAGGTGTTGTAGCAGCAGCGTAGGAAGATGTCATTCTCACAGGATGTAATCGGCCGTATTTCCTTTTGGCCTCAGTATAGTTCAGTCGGTCCAGGGTCTTATATTCCATGATTTTGCGCTCTTTCTGGAAGATTCTGCTGTCTGGCGAGCAAGGTGAATGGTGCTCCACGCAGTTGACACAGATGGGAGGCGGGGCACATGGAATATCGGGACGAGATGGGCGTCCACAATCTCGACATGTGAGGCTGGAAGTGCAGCGGGAAGACACATGGCTGAACTTCCAGCACTTGAAGCACCGCATCGGGGGAGGGATATAGGGCTTGACGTCACAACGGTAGACCATCACCTTGACCTTTTCCGGTAACGTATCACCTTCGAAGGCCAAGATGAAGGCACCGGTAGCAATCTGATTTTTCTTCGTACCCCGATGAACGCGCCGAACGAAATGTACACTTCGGCGCTCTAAATTGGCGCGCAGCTCGTCATCAGACTGCAAAAGAAGGTCCCTAGGGTAAATAACTCCCTGGACCATATTTAAACTCTTGTGGGGTGTGATCGTAACAGCAACATCCCCCAAGTTATCACAAGCAAGTAACCGTCGTGACTGGGCAGAGGATGCCGTTTGTATCAGGACCGATCCAGAGCACATTTTGGACAAGCCCTCGACCTCCCCAAACTTGTCCTCTAAATGCTCGACGAAAAACTGAGGCTTTGTGGAGAGAAAAGACTCCCCATCAGCTCTCGTACAAACTAAGAATCGGGGCGAATAACTGCTACTGCCATCCTGAGGCTTACGTTCCTCCCACAGTGTGGCCAGGGAGGGGAACGTTTTTGTATCGTACATCAGAGCGTTAAATTGAGCCCGAGAACGCTTAGAGATGCTGGCGGCTGGCCACCAGCGAGAGACGATGTACCACACTTCATTGTGGGTCATCCGCCCTGATGCCACCTACTCTGACCAAGGGCCCTCCCCATGGGCGCCACCCAGCCACAGCAAAGGCCACCTGGCAGGATGGCCATTGCTGGGAGTCCCGATGCCCCAGGGAGATGGGCACCTACTCCTTGGCATACATGGGGAGTTAACGGCGCAGGCATCAGTAGAGTGATCCCTGTGTTGTCAGGGGGCTACAACCAACAGGGTACATGGCAGCCCCACCACAATGGACTAGCTACCGTGCTGGATCCTAGGTGCAAAAATGTCCAAGGTCGTCGTCGCAGCTAAGAGCAACACTGCACAGTGCAGCATGGTATTCGCACCTAAGGACGTATCCACGCCCAAGAGATGAAAAACGAGCGGGGCATCATTGCAACGACGAGAAAGCCAGCTACAGGTCTCAATGCACGACGGATACAGTGCACCATGTAAGGCGCCCTTCCCTAAATGGCTCGTTCTTCGGAATAATTTCGAAAGATGGAGGTCAAACCCGAGAGGGGACCATCGCATAAGGCCGAAACGTTTCAGACTCCTTTAGTCGCCTCTTACGACAGGCAGGAAAGAAACGGGCCTATTCTTACCCCCGAACCCGCAGGGGGGTTTTGGGAGCGGAGGAGGTGGAGGTGCCACTAGGGCGTTTAACAGCGGCAGAAGGGTGGGTGGTGATATGAGGGATGGGAGCTATAGAGAGGTGGCGGGAAGGGGCAGGTCCCGGCGTAGACACAGCAGACGGCGCCGGAGATGGTGACGGTGAACGCGATGGCGACGGCGATGGTGGTGGCGGTGGTGGCGGTGATGGCGAAGGCGATGGGGAGAGTTGGGCATGGGCAGTGGCCTGACGGGACACCACTCTAGCTGGAGCTGCAGTGACCGGCTGGGGGAGTGGGGGGAAAGGATCAGAGGGAGAGGAGCGGGAGGAAGAAGCTGGAGAGGGGGCGACAAAGAGCGAGGGCGAAGGGAGAGTTAGAAGAGGAGGGATGGAAAGACGGGGGTGTAATGGGACACACCATGTAATGCTTGTGGTGGCGGTGCTGTGGTGGTAATGGTGGTAGTGGTGGTAGGGTTGGTGGGGGCTGACATGACGACAGGGATAAACAAAATTGAACAGGACAAAAAGGAAAGGAAAAAAACTGGGGACAGACGAAGACGAAGATGGAGACGGAGACGGATGAAGATGAAGATGGATGAAGACCAGAATCCCACGCTGCTGGCGCTGGCGCTGACGACGGCTGGCAGGAATGCCGCAGCTGCTGCTGCTGCTGCCGCCGTAGATGGGGCTGGGGCCGCTGCTCCTGCTGCCACTGCTGCTGCTGCTGCTGCTGCTGCTGGAGGGCTGGCTGGCTGGGTGGGTGGGTGGGTGGCTGGCTGGCTGGCTGGCTGGCTGTACTGCCGCTGCTGCTGCTGCTGGAGGGCTGGAGGGCTGGCTGGCTGGCTGGCTGGCTGGCTGGCTGGCTGGCTGGACCACTGCTGCTTGAGGGCTGGCTGGCTGCTGCCGGCTGGACCGCTGCTGCTGGCCGGGACTGCTGCTGCTGGTCGGGACCGCTGCTGCTGCTGCTGCTGCTGCTGCTGCTGCTGCTCGGCTGGCTGGCACCTGAAAACCTAGCGCTTCGATTAGTGCTGGAATGGCACAATCGAAGGGCAGTATCCTTTCGGAGTACTGCCAGACATACTGGATGTTGTTCCATGCTGGTGCTTAACTGTTGTGGCTCTGTCTGTTACGGGCAGAGAGTACTGTGTTATAGAGTGTCTGTGTGATGTGGGGTTCACATTGTGTGCATCGACTTTGAGCATGTATAGGGACAAAATTTTTTTCCCAAATTTATGAAACATACATAACCCACTTTCTGACACTTTTGAGTGGGTGTATTAAGACTAACTAACTCTGCTATTAGTACTACAGAAGTGGTTTATTAATTCATACACACTATCTATGTGAATGTAGTTTACTCACATTCTCATAGATGGCTTTGTTGTTCGTGTGGGCGACATATTCGACATCGTTGCGTCAGAGTCCGATAGATGGCAGTATGGTGTCGCCACGAAATAGGCAAGTGAGTGGCGTGGGTATTCGACAGAAGGCGGTATCGTCTGTTGTTGGGATGTTTATTGTGGACGTTGATGCTGTGACTACGAGAGGGCGTGCGCGAATGCCTTGTGTATGTAACATACGTCTGTGTTGTGTGACTATTATGTCTTTATCTCTATGTGGCATGTACTTATTGATGTTATTTATTTGGTTTATTTATTTATTTCCATATTTATTTATGTATCGTTTAGTTATTTTGTTATTTCGTGTATGTGCGTAGAAATGTGCCGATAGTACAACGTTTCCCTTCTATTACGTTTGTTGTGTAGCTCTACACACCGTCCTCACTTAGCCCTCTGCAGCCGACGCTCCCCTAGGGATTTACCACCACCCACACTAACTGCCCCGTGGACGTGCCAATGACACACCCTATCCCATGTCTATTTTCTTACATAACATCATGTGTTATTATATTTTATTTCACATTCATAGTTCAAAGGTATTGTAGTTCACCGAACTGCGGTGTACGCTATGGTACCTCACGCCGGAACCATTGCCTGCCAGGCACCACGACCACCGCACGACACACACCCGACACCACTGCCCCCACGTAACGCTCTGACCAGTGGGCCGACACCGCACGTCTGGCACCCGACCCCCCACACCACGAGCCCACCCCAGCCCCCCTCCGCCCCTAGCATCCAAAGCGATACGCTGTAGCGCGGCAGAACACAGCGCGCCCCGCCGCCGCCGCCTGCCCCGCCACTCGCGCACGCATGGAGGTGGCACCCATCGTAGCGGCAAGGGTCCCCCAAACCGATACGCCTAAGCCCGGTGCACCCAATGCAGCGCCCTGGGTGCGGTGCGATCGCCCAAACCGATACGCCCAGAGATACAAAACACAAAATAGAAGCAAGGGGGCACACGTGCCCCTGGCGCCCAGCGGCACGCGGCCGCCGCGGGGGTGTCGTCTTGCGACAAGTCGAATCCCCCAAGCTAGGGCTGAGTCTGAACAGATCGCAGCGTGGCAACTGCTCTACCGAGAACAACACCCTGCCGGGTACCTAAGTCGTCTACAGACGATTCCGAGGCCCGACATTGAAATATAGACACCCATGGTCGACCGGTAGACGCAGGGCGGCACCAGGAACAGATCCCAGACAGCGCCTCCCGAGTACCCCGTCCGGCAAACAAATTGGGCCCGTACGGCGCGGCGCCACGTTGGTCGACCGCGCCTAGTGAAGTCACGTATTTTGTAGCCTTTCGACCCTCAGGACTCCTTAGCGATATCGTTGCCACAATGGCTAGACGGGATTCGGCCTTAGAGTCGTTCAGGCATAATCCCATGGATGGTAGCTTCGCACCACCGGCTGCTCGGCCGAGTGCGTGAACCGAATGTCCGAACCTGTGGTTCCTCTCGTACTGAGCAGGATTCCTATCACAACGACACAGTCATCAGTAGGGTAAAACTAACCTGTCTCACGACGGTCTAAACCCAGCTTACGTTCCCTATTAGTGGTTGAACAATCCAACGCTTGGCGAATTCTGCTTCGCAATAATAGGAAGAGTCGACAGCGAAGGATCAAAAAGCGACGTCGCTATGAACGCTTGGCCGCCACAAGCCAGTTATACCTGTGGTAACATTTCTGACACCTCTTGCTGGAAACTCTTCAAGCCAAAAGAATCGACAGGCCATGCTTTCACAGTCCCTATGCGTACTGAACATCGGGATCAAGCCAGCTTTTGCCCTTTTGCTCTACGCGAGGTTTCTGTCCTCGCTGAGCTGGCCTTAGAACACCTGCGTTATTCTTTGACAGATGTACCGCCCCAGTCAAACTCCCCACCTGGCAGTGTCCTGGAATTGGATCACGCGAGGGAGTAAACTGCGCCGCACACGCGGACGCGCCGACTCACACGGGACGCACGGCACATGGAGGCTTTTACCCACATGCACCGCATGCTGCGGCACATGGACACGGAGCTGCGGCGCGAACGTAACCCTAAAACGCTTGGCTCGAGAACACCGTGACGCCGGGTTGTTATACCACGATGCACGCGCTCCGCCTAATCGAGTAAGTAAAGAAACAATGAAAGCAGTGGTATTTCACCGGCGATGTTGCCATCTCCCACTTATGTTACACCTCTCATGTCACCTCACAGTGCCAGACTAGAGTCAAGCTCAACAGTGTTTTCTTTCCCCGCTAATTTTACCAAGCCCGTTCCCTTGGCCGTGGTTTCGCTAGATAGTAGATAGGGACTGCTTTTTTCCCTTTTTTTTTTTTTACAGCTTTATTATAACATACTAAACCCACTAGTTAGGTGACAAAATGGGTACTACTTCTAAAGAATAGCTACTTTTACAAACAGTGATTTCTACTTTACTAGTAAAATACAATGTGATACTATTTACAACATTCGGCCTCTTTGCCGCTCCAGGTAACCAGGAGCATTGCCCGCCCCTAGCAACGAGGAGGCGGGCCGACTACTATCGCGAAACCACTGCCGAGTTGTGTTTTTTTTATTTTATCATCCCTCCACCACCCTTGATGGAAACGCTATTTACAAATACATTGCTACATCTAGGAAAAAAATTTTTTATTAAAATGATAACGTGCGGATCTGCACAAACTACTAACTTCCTACAATGTACTACTAACTTCTACCACATATAATTAAGGTGTTTATAAAATTGAAAGCATCATGTTATGTTCAATTTCATACAATTATGATACATGTAAAAGAGTATTTGATAAGTTGTCTAATAGACATGTAGTTGTCTAGCTGGGTTTATCGTCTTTATAGGAAAATGGCTAGGAGGATATGAAGGCAACACAGCCTGGGAAACACCCTTAGGCATCCCTCCTCTCTATGTCTCCATAGAGTGGGGAGCCTACCTACTTCTTCCACCTTGCCCTCAATACCATCCCCATTCATTGTAGTTTCCCCCGGAGTGGGCGGACAGCCAAGTCCCAACAAACGGACTTCCGGATGCCGGGACCGAGACCACCATTCCACCCTCCATGGGCCTTTAATTATTGGTCTTCTAAAGTCCTGATGCACAGTACTCCTCAGCCCTGCTGATGAGTAAGGCTTTTCTTTATTAACATAGTGTTTATTCAAAAATTATTCTCGCAAATTATCGACCAGATCTTGCAATGCTTTATATTAGTCAGGATTTGTTAGTATTTCTACTAGTTGTTTCTCTCTCAATTCCTCTCTCGTTGCTGAGGCAACTGGATCAAAGACTGGGCACTCGAAGGCAACGTGCTCGGGTGTCCCCTCTGGGGCAGCACAGACTCACTCAGCTACCTATCCTGTGAAAGTACGTCTGATAGGGGCCGTGTTCTGATAGGAAGTGTACCATTCCTTCAGTTACTTCATGTGCCGTAACTTTAATCTTTCCCGTACACTGGGAAGGAGGTTGAAGGCCCGCCTACCAGAGTCAGAGTTTTCCCACTGCTCCTGCCATAATTGCATTGTTCTTTGTTTGATTTCTTTTATGTTGTATAGGTAAGTTCCCTTCTCATAGTCCCTTTTATTTAACCAGTAAGTTGCTGCATGTTGTCTGACTTTCAGGTCAAGGGGACAAAGCCCCATGATCACACAAAGAGCATCTGTAGGAGTGGTGCCGAATGCACCAACACATCGTAGGATGACATTCCTTTGTATGTGCTTTATTTGCATTTCTGACCTAACCTGAATGAGTCTGTGGGCCCAGGCACTGGAGCCATACCCCACAACAGGCACAAGAAAGCAGTTGTTATACATTTGTGTTGCTGCCGGTGGGAAATGAAATCGTCGTTGTGCAATGCTTTTCTGCTTGTTGAATAGTGTGATTGGTTTGTATGATACATGCGCAATGTGTGGAGCATAGCTCCAGGTTTCATCGATGACGACGCCCAAGTATCTAGCGGATCTTATTCTAACTACCATACGGTTTTCTAGTCTTATAACTGGATCTCGTGCCAATCTTCCCTTCATTAGCATGTACTTTGACTTTTGTGTTTTCTGTTGTTCTTTTCTGAGTCTCTCATTTTCCTCTTTTATTTCTGCGTATTGCCCTTCTAGCCTTGCATGGGCCAGAGCCCAGGTGGCTATGTTCTCTTTGATTGCCCTGATCTGCTCTGCATTGATCTTTCCATGTTTGATGCATCGCTCAAAGAGCGGTAGGAAGTCTGCATGTCGCTCAGCGACACTCATCTCATCAAATTCGCCAATAGGAGCATCATGTCCACATGCGCATAATCACTCTCCGTGTTCTCCACATTGATTCCAGAAGAGTGACAAAAATGCGGAGGCCCGTCTCTTTCCTTGTGAGCTGCTGGGTTTAACACGCCGTTTCCAGCACACTAGTCCCCTTCCACGACCACATCATTGCTGATTTCACCCATCCCTCCCCGGCAAATGCCCACCGCATTCCGGAGAGGCGGATTCACCTCTCGGCCTTCATCCCCTACTAGGCCGAGTTTCCACCATACTGCCAGGGACCCAGTGCTACCCAGGTGCTGGGTCGGTCCCCCAGACGTTCAGGAGTCTGGCCCCATCTAACCTAGCCAGGGACATGTCACCACGCCATGGCTTGGTGGAATGTGTCCGGGACTTTCTGTTCACGGCGATGAGCCTTTGCCGGCTCAGGCCGCGATCCCTCCCCAGCAAATGCGGCCATGGAAAACAGGGCACCGGTGTTGTTGTGCCCTGTGCAGGGAAAGCTGTTGTGTCCCTTCTGACGCAGCTTCCCCTGCGAAATGCACCCTTTGCTTTCGCTTTGGGTTGGGCTACGTTTAACGTCGTACAGGACGTGAGGAACTGCTGCAGCCAGATCGCAGGGTTCCGAGACTGTCGTTAGACTTACCCTCATACCCTCGCGCTCAACTCAGGAGAGACCGATGCTGTGTC
Organism: Schistocerca piceifrons; assembly: GCF_021461385.2. NCBI lineage: Eukaryota > Metazoa > Arthropoda > Insecta > Orthoptera > Acrididae > Schistocerca > Schistocerca piceifrons. The sequence continues at coordinate 553,134,767 of NC_060140.1, forward strand.
TCTCGTAACGCAGCTCCCCCTGCGCCATGCACCCTTGGCTTCCGCTTGTGTTGGAGGCATTTAACGTCCTGCCGGGGCGGGAGTTTTACGTTCTGCCTTGATACAACGACTACCCACACCTATCAACGCAGCACGGAAGATTTAGAGGAGTCAGTCTGGGTCTTATATGTGAAGTTTGACATCAACGAGAGGGTGTGGCACTCAACCTGAGTTACGTTCCCCGGAGTGTCTCGACACGTACCAGGGGATCATGACCAACCACGTCGCACCCACCGCTTTTGATAATTCACGGTGGGCCAGTGCGGTCCAGTGAAGGATGCACCAAGTTAAAGGCTAGCCTTTTAACGTCATGCATAGACGACCCATTCCGTGTTAGCTCCACCGCATCCAAGGGTGTCACTGAGCTATGTGGCCATGACAAGGCCACAGGATTGGACATTACGGTCCCTGCCCCACTCAGGTTCCTCTGACCCCTGATGCGATCGACGATTTCAGGGAATCAGAGGGTCTCCTGGCGGTTTTAAGCCAGTTTCGGACGGCAACACACCTTCCCCATGTGGCGCCACACAGACCGACTTCCCATAGGGTCAGACATAGGATTGGACTGCGGGAATTTCGTTAATCCATTCATGCGCAGCACTAATTAGATGACGAGGCGTTTGGCTATTTAAGCCGCCTTTGTTCATGGCAGTAAACATGCATAAAGATATATATATACCCACAGAATGGGTTTACAAGTGACATATACAATACAAACATTAGACGGACAGGAAGAGACGTGAAGAAAAGAGTCATATTTACTCCTGCTGTTTACCTGCACTTGCTTGAATTTCTTCAGGTTGACATTCAGAGCATTGGGCAGAAATCACATTGCGTCAACACCCGCCCGAGCCATCGCAATGCTTTGTTTTAATTAGAGAGTCGGATTCCCCCAGTCTGTGCCAGTTCTGAGTTGATCGTTGAATGGCGGCCGAAGAGAATCCAGGCACCCGCGCCCCCCCCTCCCCCCCCCCCCCCCCCCCCCGAATGAGCACACTAAGGCGGACACAGCCTCGCAGCAAGGAAGATCCGTGGGAGGCCTAGGCACAGGACTGAGCTCGGATGTTGTATGCAGGTTGAAGCACCGGGCGCGAACACCGCGCAGGTGCGCGCATCCTGCACCCGCAGTCAGCACGAGGCCGACCAACGGCGAGAGCAGACCACGCCCCTGCTAAACGCCCGCACTTACCGGCACCCCTACGGCACTCACCTCGCCCAGGCCCAGCACGTTGGCGCTGACCCACTTCCCCACCAAGCCCGACACACCCTAATCCTCAGAGGCAATCCTTATCCCGAAGTTAAGGATCCAATTTGCCGACTTCCCTCACCTAAATTATTCTATCGATCAGAGGCTCTTCACCTTGGAGACATGCTGCGGATATGGGTTTGCCCTGACTTCGTCCTGGCCAGGCATAGTTCACCATTTTTCAAGTCCCAACGTGTACGCTCTAGGTGCGCCTCACCTCGGAATGAGGACGAGACGTTCTGGGAGTGTGGAGACCACTGCCCCGTGAAAGGGGGGGAAGCCCCATCCTCCCTCGGCCCGCGCAAGGCGAGACCTCCAATTTCATTACGCCATTAGGTTTCGTACAGCCCAATGACTCGCGCACATGTTAGACTCCTTGGTCCTTATTTCAAGATGGGTCGTGAAATTGTCCAATGCTGAAGCCCCACTGACGGGAGCGATTATTACGCCTGAGTGCATTCCGAGCCAACAACGGCGCGGGTCCAGAGCTGGGCCAGGTAGGTCCATCATCTGGGAAGAACCATGCGCGCTTGCCGGCAGCCCCGGTGCCCTAAGGGGCGAATCGACTCCTGCTGATATATCGCCGAGCAGCCACCCAGGAGACCGGGGCTCAACCCAACAGACGCGAACCGAGGCCTGCGGAAGGACTGGCAGCGCACACGGCCCGTAAGCTGGCACCCAGCGGGTCGTGACGTCCTACTATGGGAGAAATGCGGCCCACCGCACACCGGAACGGTCCCACCCTGTGGCGAGTGGAAAGGCAACCGGACACGACCCCACCGCAGATTGCTCCGCGCGGGCGGCCCGCCCCATCTACCGAGGACGGGGACCAGTGGCCGGATGGGCGTCAATCTCACCTGTTCGACCATTCGGACTTCTCACGTTTACCGCAGAACGGTTTCACGTACTTATGAAGTCTCTCTTCAAAGTTCTTTCCAACCTTGCCTCACAGTACTTGCTCACTATCGGTCTCATGGTCATATTTAGTTTCAGATGGAGTTCACCACCCACTTGGAGCTGCACTTTCAAACAACCCGACTCGAAGGTGAGATGCCGCCGACGCTCGCACTGGCCGCTACGGGCCTGGCACCCTCTACGGGCCATGGCCTCATTCAAGTTTGACTTGGGCTCGGCACAAGGCGTTGGGGGTAATAGACCCTCCCAAACACCACACGCCACGACAGGCGGCAGCCTCCGGATTTCGGTGCTTGCCTCTTCCCTGTTCGCTCGCCGCTAGTGGGAGAAATCTTGTTAGTTTCTTTTCCTCCACTTAGTAATAAGCTTAAATTCAGCGGGTAGTCTCGCCTGCTCTGAGGTCGTTGTACGAGGTGTCGCAGGCCGCACTGCCAGCTGGCTGTGGACGCTACCGAGACAGTACCGGTATGCGAACCGCCGGGAGACGGGCGCGCATCGCACGTTCAAGAAGACGCGGGCGGCCCCACAGGCGGCCACTACACTTCCAGGTCTCCAAAGCGGGGCAAACGTCGCGCGCTTAAGTATACGTAGCCGACCCTCAGCCAGACGTGGCCCGGGAACGGAATCCAGGGACCGCAATGTGCGTTCGAAACGTCGATGTTCATGTGTCCTGCAGTTCACATATCGACGCGTACTTTGCTGCGTTCTTCATCGACCGACGAGCCGAGTGATCCACCGTCCTCGGTGATTTTTTTGGTTTCCAGCGTCTCTTCCAAAACAGTTGCATAGGCGGGACTGAGGGGCTTGATGGCCCCTGTTCCAATGGCGTCATGGCCGATGGGCGTCGTACGGCTCCACACCGGAGCTGACAGGCACTCAGGTGAAAGTCATTCATAACCGGCGCTAGGCTGCAAGCGCCGCTCCAGACGTTCAGCGCTCGTACCACACAACATTTCCGTTAGTTTTGAGAAGCACACGTGGTTTCGCACTCGCCGCACGGCTACAGCGAGCCGTGCAGGTAGCGTGTTGCGCGACACGACACGCACATCGAAAGACATGCTGTCTAGTTGGTAATAATCCTTCCGCAGGTTCACCTACGGAAACCTTGTTATGACTTGTACTTCCTCTAAATGATCAAGTTTGGTCATCTTTCCGGTAGCATCGGCAACGACAGAGTCGATGCCACGTACCAGTTCGAAGACCTCATTCACGCGAGCTTATGACTCGCGCTTACTGGGAATTTCTCGTTGATGTGGAACAATTGCAAGCCCCAATCCCTAGCACGAAGGAGCTTCAGCGGGTTACCCCGACCTTTCGGCCTAGGAAGACACGCTGATTCCTTCAGTGTAGTGCGTGTGGCCCAGAACATCTAAGGGCATCACAGACCTGTTATTGCTCAATCTCGTGTGGCTAGAAGCCGCCTGTCCCTCTAAGAAGAAAAGTAATTGCTGACAGCACGAAAGATGTCACGCAACTAGTTAGCAGGTTAGAGTCTCGTTCGTTATCGGAATTAACCAGACAAATCGCTCCTCAACTAAGGACGCCCATGCACCACCACTCACCGAATCAAGAAAGAGCTGTCAATCTGTTAATCCTTCCGGTGTCCAGGTCTGATGTAGTTTCCCATGTTGAGTCAAATTAAGCTGCAGGCTCGACTCCTGGTGGTGCCTTTCAATTCCTTTAAGTTTCAGCTTTGCAAACACACTTCCCCTGGACCCAAAAGGTGTGGTTTCCCGGAGGCTGCCCGCCGAGTCATCGGAGGAACTGTGGCGGATTGCTGGCTGGCATCGTTTATGGTTAGAACTAGGGCGGTATCTCATCGCCTTCCAACCTGTAACTTTCGTTCTTGATTAATGAAAACATGCTTGGCTAATGCTTTCGCTTCTATTCGTCTTGCGACGATCCAAGAATTTCACCTCTACAGTCCCAATACGAATGCCCGCGCCTTTCCCTATTAATCATTACCTCGGGTTCTGAAAACCAACTAAACAGAACCGAGGTCCTAAACGATTATTCCATGCACACAGTATTCAGGCAGGCTCGCCTGCTTTAAGCACTCTAATTTGTTCGAAGTAAACGTGCCAGCCCACCGAGACACTCAATAAAGAGCACTTTAGTAGGATTTCAACGGGATCCGCGTCGGGACGCACGAGCACGCACGAGGCGATCCCAAGCCTTCGGCCCGCCCCACTGGCAGGACGTCCCACGATACAGGCCAGTTAAACACAGACGGGCAGTGAAAAAACAGCGTGGGACAAAAATCCAACTACGAGCTTTTCAACTGCAATAACTTCAATATACGCTATACCGCTGCTGGCACCAGACTTGCTCTCCAATAGATACTCGTTAAAGGATTTAAAGTGTACTCATTCCGATTACGGGGACTCGGATGAGTCCAGTATCGTTATTTTTCGTCACTACCTGCCCATGCCAGGAGTGGGTAATTTGCGCACCTGCTGCCTTCCTTGAATGTGGTAGCTGTTTCTCAGGCTCCCTCTCTGCAATCGAACCCTGATTGCCCGTTACAACCATGTTAGGTGCAGAACCTACCGTCGACAGTTGATAAGACAGACATTTGAAATATGCATCGCCAGTACGAGGACTGTGCAATCAGCCCAAAGTTATTCAGAGTCACCAAGGCAAAGGGATCTGATAATCCGACTGATTGGTTTCGATCTAATAAAATCGTCCATCTCTGGTGGGGACTCTGTTTGCATGTATTAGGTCTAGAATTACCATTCTTATACAAGTAACGTTGGTACGATCCAAGGAATCATAACCGATTTAATGAGCCATTCACGGTTGCACCTTAATGCAGCCTGTACTGAGACATGCATGGCTTAATCTTTGAGATAAGCGTATGACTACTGACAATCAACCAGGGAGCTGCATCAACTAGAGCTGAGCAGCCGGCCGCCCGGGAGTGTGTCACAGGGGCCCGTGTGAACATGCAAGCGTCCGCTCAATTATTCTGCAAACAGGAGGAGGCAGAGCTCCCCTGCACGATACACCTCGAAAACCTCTAAGGTCCCGGGCGGAGTTACGCGAGTAGACGCTCTCAGTGCGACCAGCCATGCTCCCAACTGAGCTTGCCACTGCCGACAGACGCCCATGTGCGTGCTGTCGTGATGTCGCCGGCGGGAGACAACTCGCGGCCACCTACGGTCACCAGCAGCTCCAACGCCAGCGCCACAGAAGGGCAGAGCCCCACTTAGGTGCCGAAGCGAACTCTCCCAGCACAGCGCACATGCCAACACGTCCACACAGCTGTGATACAAACCACCAGCGAGAACAGCAGGGGGACCGAGCAGCAGACGGCGCCACGGCGCCGAGTGCCGGGCGGCGGTGCATGCACAACGCACACAGTCCTCAATCGGAACAGCACACTGAAGATGTCCACCGCGGTTGGCACTGGGCTCGCGAGAACCGACTTTGGCCACACGGCGCCGCGCGCTGGGTGCGCCGGCGCGCAGCTGCGCCGCCTGCCGCGAGCGTCGGCGGGCGCGCCTGCCACTGGGCGCCCCCAACAGCCAGCTGTAGCCCATGCCCCCACGGAGCCCGCGGCCAGCACGCCAGGCAGTCCCCCCTCACCAGCCGGGGACAGTCCCACCCAGCCACCACCGCGTAACACTTCATACCCACATGCCCATTCACGTTTGTGGGTATGGCGGGTATCGCTGAAACAACCGGTTAGTAAAATCGTTCAAATGGCTCTGAGCGCTATGCGACTTAACTGCTGAGGTCATCAGTCAAACCGGGTAGTAGCTGTAAGGCACAACTTGGGTTAGGTTAAGGCACAACTTGGGGTAATGAAGGGTGTATGGGGCCAGGGTTTGTTCATAGTGAGGATAGTGGGTGGATGCCACAAGCAGCGTCAGATAGGTCACGTCAGGATGCACGTTTTTATCATGTGAGGTGTCGCACCAGTTCGATGCCTTTAGCAAGGGAGTGGCAGACCTGTGTCTTTCATTCCAGGTATTGTTTATGTTTTGTGGCATAAGGTATTGTGATGGTGTTGGGTGCACCCCTGTGTAGGTCGTGTGGGTGCTGTTGGCTGATCTTAGCAATGGTGCTTGTTGGGAGAGTGGGACATTCTGTCTTATGAGTGGACCTCCCGCTCTGGTAGTGATAGTGTGGATGGTGTAATGTGGTGGAGAGGATGCACTGGATGTTGCTCCATACTGGTGCTTCAGTGTGGTGGCTGTGTCTGTTACAGGCAGAGAGTAGTGTGTGATAGAGTGTCTGGGTGGTGGTGGTGGTTGTTGGGATGTTTAAGGGGGACTAAACAGCGAAGGTCATCAGTCCCCCATTCCAAAAATAGGCGAGCCGAAAATTTGCGGAGCAGGTAAAAACCAAAGGGGGAAGGAGACTCCCCCCAGGCACTAAAAGAACACAAAAGCAGCTACAAACACTACAGACAAGAAGAGTACAGATGAACACCAGACAGAAAGAAACAGAGGAAAAGAAGATGGCCGGAGACTGGTTGTCTGACCACGAGAACAAAAAAAGGGAAAGAGTCAACCATCCGACTACACACCAAAACAGCAACAAAGTTTGAGAGACGTGAGGACAAAAGACACAGAAAGGGAAAGGTGCAGGACCTCCCTAGATAGAACCATAAAAAGGACTACCACAGATAAAATTTAAAACGTCATCAGCCATGGAGGCATTGTCGCATAAAACCAAAGGCAAAGTGCCCAGGAGATTAAAAGACTGCCGGAGGGTGCGCAGTCGGGGACACTCCAACAAAATGTGGGCGACCCACACCGACACAGGGGGGGATCCTCCTGACGCAAAAGATGGCCGTGCGTCAGGTAGGTATGGCCGATGCGCAGCTGACACAGGATGACAGAGTCCCTGCGATAAGCCCGCAGGGAGGAGCGCCACACATCGGCCGTCACCATAACAGCCCGCAGTTTATTCGGGGATGTCATGCCACGCCACTCAGCAGTCCACATCACAAGCACCTTACGGCGCAACACCAACTGCTGATCGCGAGCCGTGAGGCCGATTTCCAAAGCTGGGGCGTCGGTCGCCCCTTTGGCCAGCCTGTCAACACGTTCGTTCCCCGGGATGCCAACGTGACCTGGCGTCCAAACAAAGACCACCGAACGACCAGAACGGGTAATGGCGGAAACAAACTCCTGAATAGAGGACACCAGAGGAGAAGCGCTATAGCAGCGGTCGATGGCCTGGAGGCTGCTCAGGGAGTCATTGCAGATGACGATGGACGTACCTGAGCAGGAACGCATATGCTCAAGAGCGCGCAACATGGCCACCAGCTCTGCAGTAAAAATACTGCAGCCAGCCAGCAAGGAGTGCTGTTCAACATGGGCAGTGTGAGCAAAAGCGTAGGCAGTGCGACCATCAACCAGGGAACCATCAGTGTAGACAGTCTCGCAGCCCGAAAATGAGGCGAGGAGCGCAAGAAAACGGCGACGGAGGGCCACAGGCGGAACCGAGTCTTTGGGTCCCTGTGCCAAGTCCAGACGGGCGGACGGCCTGGGCAAACTCCAGGGAGGCGTAGGTGAACGGACTCAGAAGGGAGGCAGAAGAGGGAATGAACCCAGTTCCGACAGCAGGGACTGGACGCGGACAGCTATGGGAAGCCCAGACCTAGGTCGCCGTTTGGGCAGATGGAGGACCATGGCAGGGTAAAGCAGGCGACGATTGGGATGGCCCGGTGAGCAATGGACGTGGACAGCATAGTCGGCGGGCAGTCGATGGCGGCGAATCCGCAGCGGGGGAACCCCGGCGTCCACCAGTAGACTATCCACGGGGCTCGTACGAAAAGCACCAATTGCAAGCCAAACCCCACAGTGGTGTATGGGGTCTAACAACGTCAACACTGAGGGTGATGCAGATCCATAGGCCAGGCTCCCGTAATCACGCCTGGACTGCACAAGGGCTCTGTACAATCGCAACAGCGTGTAGCGATCTGCACCTTAAGACGTGTGGCTCAGGCAGCGGAGCGCATTGAGGTGCCACCAGCACATTTGCTTCAGCTGAGTAATATGAGGAACCCATGTGAGCCAGGCATCAAAGACGTGTCCACCACTTCAAGCAGGTGGCCGTCGAGGTAAAGTTCAGAATGAGGGTGGACCGTCCGACGCCTGCAGAAGTGCATAACTCGAGTATTGGCTGCAGAGAACTGAAAACCATGAGTCAGAGCCCATGAGGCTGCCTTGCAAACGGCTACTTGCAGCCTGCGTTCAGCGACTCCCGTAGTCGTGGAGCTAAATGAGATGCAGAAGTCGGCGGGATACAAAGAAGGAGACACCGACGACCCCATGGCTGCAGCCAGACCATTAATGGCCACTAGAAATAAAGAGACGCTCAACACCGAGCCCTGCGGGACCCCATTTTCTTGTGTATAAGAGGAACTAGAGGTGGCACCGACTTGCACCCCGAAAGAGCGGCGCAATAAAAAGGTTTGAAGAAAAGCCGGGAGCCGACCACGAAGACCCCACTCATGCAACGTAGCAAGGATGTGATGCCTCCATGTGGTGTTATACGCCTTCTGCAGATCAAAAAATACAGTAACGAGATGCTGACGTCGGGCAAAGGCTGTACAGATAACAGATTCCAGCCGCACCAAATTGTCCGCTGCAGACCGGCCCCGACGGAAGCCACCCTGGGCTGGAGCGAGGAGACCGTGCGACTCAAGGACCCAACACAAACGCCGCCCCACCATACGTTCGAGCAATTTGCACAAAACGTTGGTGAGGGTAATGGGAAGATAGCTGTCCACCGCCAGTGGGTCCGCACTGAGCTTCAAGATGGGGACAATAACACCCTCTCGCCATTGCGACGGGAACACGCCCTCACTCCAAATGCGGTTAAAGATGGTGAGGATGTGTCTCTGGCAGTCCCTGGAGAGATGCTTCAGCATCTGTGCGTAGATGCAGTCTGGTCCTGGTGCTGTATCAGGGCAATCGGCGAGGGCAGCGAGGAATTCCCTCTCGCTGAAAGGAGCATTGTATTTTTCAGAACGACGCATGTGGAATGATAACGGCGTCTGCTCGGCTCGCTCCTTTAGAGAGCGAAAGCTGGGGGGATAAGTTGCAGTCGCAGAGCTCTTAACAAAGTGCGCAGCAAGGCGTTCAGCAATGGCGGCAGCGTCTGTGCAGACAGCGCCGTCCAAGGAGATCCCATGGACACCCATAGGGGTCTGGTATCCATAAATCCGCCGGATCCGGGACCACACGAGCGAGGGGGAGACACGGGGGCCCAAGGATGAGACATACCTCTCCCAGCACTCCTGCTTACGCCGTGCAATAAGACGACGGGCCAAGGCACAGAGCCTCTTAAAGGCGATGAGGGTCTCCAGAGACGGGTGCCACCTATGATGCTGGAGAGCCCGCCTACGTTCGCGAATAGTCTCAGCAATCTCTGGCGCCCACCAGGGTACAGCCTTCCTCCGAGGGAGTCCAGAAGAGTGGGGGATGGCAGCCTCGGCCACAGAAATGATTGACGTGGTTAAGACACGGACCACCTCGTCAATGTAACCCTGGGGTGGAGACTCGATGGTTGCAGAGGAAGTGAAAGCCGGCCAGTCAGCCCTGTGGAGAGCCCAGCGGGGCAGGCGCCCAGAAGAATGACACTGGGGCAGTGACAAATAGATGGGAAAATTGTCACTACCACACAGGTCAGGATGCACCCGCCGGTTGAGGGATGGGACAAGTCTGGGGCTGCAAAGAGAGAGATCAATGGCCGAGAACGAGCCGTAGGCCACACTGAAATGCGTGGGAGCACCAGTGTTCAAGAGGCTAAGGTCGAGCTGAGCCAACAAATGCTCCACAGCACAACCGCGGTCATCGGAGACAGTCCCACCCCATAGAGGGTTGTGGGCATTTAAATCGCCCAGTAACAAGAAAGGTGGTGGCAATTGGACTATCAGTGCAGCCAGGACATGCAGCGCGACATCACCATGTGGTGGAAGGTAAAGACTGCAGACGGTAAGAGCCTGTGGCGTCCACACCCGAACAGCGACAGCCTCTAAAGCTGTTTGTAGAGGGACAGATTCGCTGTGAAGAGAGATAAGAACATAGATGCAGACGCCACCAGACCCTTTCATAAGCTGCTCCGTTCTAATAATAACCCCGATAGCCACGGAGGGCGGGGTTTCGCATTGCTGCAAACCAAGCTTCCTACAGAGCAATGCAGAGGAAAGGATGAAGGCTGATAAGTTGTCGTAGCTCAGCTAGATGGTGGAAGAAACAGCTGCAGTTCAACTGGAGAATTGTGCTGTCCATGGCCGGGAAAGGCGTGACGGGACTGGGAAGGCATATTACGCCACTGGGTCACCTGCTGCCTCTGATTGAGCACCTGTGCTAGTGCTTTCCATGGCGTCGGAGGGACCGGCGAGATCGAGGTCCTCAGCAGACGCCAGAATCTCCACCTCATCCTAAGACGCAGAGCTTGTAGGAAGCGGTGAGATGGGTGCCACCGCAATGTGGTTAGCCTTGGGGACTTTCTTCTTCTGCTTCTCTCGCTGTGCCTTCGGTGGTTCAGGCTGGGAGGGCGTCACTGGGTCAGTCTCAGGGACAGACGACGACCGTGTGTCCTGATGACCAGCGACCGGCGATTGTTTGAACCAATTGCGGTTGTCGGATTTGGTACCGGTCGGAACTTGCGAAGGGAGGTCCCCAAGGGACCCCTTCCTGGCGAGAGGAGCCGAAGAAGTCTTACGCTTCTCCGGCTGGGAAGGGGGAACTGATGCCCCCGATGGTTGGGGGGGCGTTGCTCCTGAAGTAGATGGAGCAGGAGCAATAGGGAGTGGAGTGCCCCCCACCATCAAGGGGGCAGGTGTGGGTCTCTGGCTCTGAGAGCTAACGGTGTGTGGCGCAGCTACAGGAACTGTAACAAGAGCGACAGTGGTGGCATAAGTGGAAGTCATTCGTACTGGATGCAGTCGTTCAAACTTACGCTTAGCCTCAGTGTAGGTCAGCCTATCCAGGATGTTGTATTCCATTATTTTCCGCTCCTTCTGAAGAATCTTACAGTCCGGCGAGCAAGGGGGATGGTGCTCTCTGCAGTGGACACAGATGGGAGGCGGGGCACATGGAGTATTAGGATGGGACGGTCGACCACAATCACGACAAATGAGGCTGGAAGCACAGTGAGAAGACATATGGCCGAACTTCCAACACTTGAAGCACCGCATCGGGGAAGGGATATAGGGCTTGACATCACAACGATATACCATCACCCTGACCTTCTCAGGTAACGTGTCTCCCTCGAAGGCCAAGATGAAGGCACCGGTTGCAACTTGGTGATCCATCAGACCCCGGTGGACGCGCCAGACGAAATGGACCCCTCGTCGCTCTAAGTTGGCGCGCAGCTCGTCATCGGACTGTAAAAGGAGATCACGGTGAGAAATAATCCCCTGGACAATATTTAAGCTTTTATGTGGGGTGATAGTAACAGAAACATCCCCCAGCTTCGTACAAGCGAGCAAGGCTCGTGACTGGGCAGAGGATGCTGTTTTTATTAAGACTGACCCTGACTGCATCTTGGACAAGCCCTCCACCTCCCCGAACTTGTCCTCTAAATGTTCGACAAAGAACTGAGGCTTCACAGATAGAAACGAGTCACCATCAGCTCTGGTACAGACGAGATACCTGGGCGAATACACGTCACTGTCATTCATTGCCTTTCGTTCCTCCCATGGCGTGGCCAGGGAGGGGAACGATTTGGGGTCATAAACATTAGGTTTAAAATGAGCCCTCGAACGCTTAGAGACTGCTGGTGGCTGGCCGCCAGCGAGAGATGATGGACCACGCTTCATTGCGGGTCATCCGCCCTGATGCCACCTACTCCGACCAAGGGCCCTCCCCACAGGCGCCACCCAGTCACAGCAAAGGCCACCTGGCAGGATGGCCATTGCCGGGAGTCCCGATGCCCCAGGGAGATGGGAATCTACTCCTTGGTATACGTGGGGAGTTAACGGCGCAGGCATCAGTAGAGCGATCCCTGTGTTGTCAGGGGGCTACAACCAACAGGGTACATGGCGGCCCCACCACAACGGACTGGCTACCGTGCTGGATGTTAGGTGACATGTGGTCCATGGTCTCCGTCAGTGCAGAAAGTGGCCCTGCACATTGCTTGGCAGAAAGTGCATGCAGGAGCGTATCCATGCCCAAGAGCTGGAGAGCGGGCAGGACTTGTAATTCAACTTCGAATAAGCTGGCGAAAGGTCTGATGGCAAGATGGACACAATGCACCAAGTAGGGCGCACTTCCCCAATCGGCTCGCTCTTCGGAAAAATTTTGAGATATGGAGGTCAAACCAGACAGGGGACCATCACATAAGGCCGAAACGTTTGAGACTCCTTTTACGACAGGCAGGAATATCGCGGGCCTATTCTTACCCCCGAACCCGCAGGGGACTGCTCTGTGACTTGGTACACTCTTTAATACAGTGAGTGACGTTTATATGCAAAATAATTAATAAAAACTAATATAATTAATTAAGTATAAAATAAAACAAAATAGATATAAAAATATAAACACAAAGGAAAACAAAGAATAAGAATTCTAAACTATATGGTATCTACACTGAACCAAATTCTCCCTGATGCAATTTTAGAGTACAAAGCTATACATGTGCCCCAAAAATTAAAATGCGCTAGATTTCTCTATGTGAGATTATAAGTGATGTTAGAATTTCACATGAAACATAATAGAAGAATGACTATTATAATATCTTGCATAGACAATCTTAGATACTGGAAGTATTCAAGTAGCTATGTTTAAACATAATAGGATTCCTCTATTCAAAATTTAAAAATTAAATTTAAGTATGAGATAACATGCAAATCATAAATTGTTAGAGTGGTTCCCAAAGTTAATATAATTAATAAAAAGAATATAATTATACTTAGAATAAAAGGAAATAAGTGTCTGATTCTCTCACATGCAATTCCTGAGTGTGGAGGCTATGTATGTGCCTGTAGATTGAACAATACTGGTTTCCTCTATATGACATTGTAAATAAGGTATCAAATTACACACGAATAATAAAACAATATGAATATTAACATATAGCAATTTAATTATACCTTGCAGGCTGTTAATCATGATCGATACCAAAATTATCCCCAACACAAAGGAAATTACAGAAATATTCAGATAGCTGAAGGTTATACATGATCAATTCCTCTATACAAGATTTTATTTGGGGCAGTAGATTACAAAAACAGAAAACAATGTTAATATATCATAAAAGCTAGAAGTCTATTAGACAAATCAAAAATTAAGTTACATAGAAATCTAAACTGCGATAATTCAAGTGTAAGATTGCTTAAATTGATTACAAGTAAATCCAATATATGTGGCAAGACAAGCGACGAGGTTGTGAGCCAGGAAGGGGAATCTGCATGAATGTCCAGTGAAGTCTCTGGTGCTCTGTGAGGCAAAACTGGGAGCCTACAATATATATCTTCCGTGTGTATTTGCTTTTAGGAAGCTTTAATTGTCGGGTGCTATTAATAGTGTTCCATAGATTTCGTGTTTGTTTTGAATACAGTCAGAGAGAGTCCCTTTAGTTAGCCATAGTGCCAGTAGTGCTAGTGTTTGTTTTCAATACAGTCCAGAGACAGGTAGTGCTATTTTCATTGTTTTCTACAAGAAGTGCCTAGCAACCACAGTTTAGTTAATAAACAGCAGCCTTTAGTGAATTAGCAGTCTAGTTAAAGGTTGATTAACTCTCTACAGTAAATTGATTTCTTAGGATGGATAGGATGTGTGACTGCTGTGTACAGACGCAGGAGGAGCTGGCCACTGTTCACGAACAGCTGAGCGTGTTGATGGCCGCGGTCAGCCGTCTTCAGGCTGCTGCCTCGGAGTGTAGCGCCAGTGGGGAGTCTGGTCCGTCGCAAGGTACACCCCAGGTGTTACATGCTTCACCCACTGTCCCTGCTGTCGAGACATCTTCGCGTGTACTGGGCGCGGTTGGGCCACCCTCTCCCCAAGGGGAATGGCGGGTTCAGCGGCGTTCGCGGCGCACGAGGCGGAGGGTCAATGTGGAGGCTGGCCGTGTGGCATCGCCCGCTCTGCCTGTGAGTGGACATGTGGCTGCTCCTTCAGCAAGGTCCGAGCAGGCACACGGGGGGAGGGGTTTATTAGTTATTGGGAGCTCCAACGTTAGGCGGGTGATGGAGCCCCTTAGGGAAATAGCGGGAAGGTCGGGGAAGAAGGCCAGTGTTCACTCTGTCTGCTTGCCAGGGGGTCTCATCCGAGATGTGGAGGAGGCTCTGCCGGCGGCGATAGAGAGCACTGGGTGCACCCGACTGCAAATTGTTGCTCATGTCGGCACCAATGACTCCTGCCGTCTGGGTTCAGAGGTCATCCTCAGTTCGTACAGGCGGTTGGCGGAATTGGTGAAGGCGGAAAGCCTCGCTCGCGGGGTGAAATCAGAGCTAACTATTTGTAGTATCGTTCCCAGAACCGATCGCGGTCCTCTGGTTTGGAGCCGAGTGGAAGGCTTAAACCAGAGGCTCAGACGATTCTGCGGAGATCTGGGGTGCAAATTTCTCGACCTCCGCTATCGGGTGGAGAAATGTAGGGTCCCCCTGAATAGGTCAGGCGTGCACTACACGCTGGAAGCGGCTACAAGGGTAGCGGAGTATGTCTGGAGTGCACATGGGGGTTTTTTAGGTTAGAGAATCCCCTCCCTAGGCCCGACAAGACGCCTCCTGAGGCGCAGCAAGGTAGGAGTAGGCAAAATGCAACAGGGAATAACAATATTAATGTGCTAATAGTAAACTGCAGGAGCGTCTACAAAAAAGTCCCAGAACTGCTCTCATTAATAAACGGTCACAACGCCCATATAGTACTAGGGACAGAAAGTTGGCTGAAACCAGATGTAAATACACTCCTGGAAATTGAAATAAGAACACCGTGAATTCATTGTCCCAGGAAGGGGAAACTTTATTGACACATTCCTGGGGTCAGATACATCACATGATCACACTGACAGAACCACAGGCACATAGACACAGGCAACAAAGCATGCACAATGTCGGCACTAGTACAGTGTATATCCACCTTTCGCAGCAATGCAGGCTGCTATTCTCCCATGGAGACGATCGTAGAGATGCTGGATGTAGTCCTGTGGAACGGCTTGCCATGCCATTTCCACCTGGCGCCTCAGTTGGACCAGCGTTCGTGCTGGACGTGCAGACCGCGTGAGACGACGCTTCATCCAGTCCCAAACATGCTCAATGGGGGACAGATCCGGAGATCTTGCTGGCCAAGGTAGTTGACTTACACCTTCTAGAGCACATTGGGTGGCACGGGATACATGCGGACGTGCATTGTCCTGTTGGAACAGCAAGTTCCCTTGCCGGTCTAGGAATGGTAGAACGATGGGTTCGATGACGGTTTGGATGTACCGTGCACTATTCAGTGTCCCCTCGACGATCACCAGTGGTGTACGGCCAGTGTAGGAGATCGCTCCCCACACCATGATGCCGGGTGTTGGCCCTGTGTGCCTCGGTCGTATGCAGTCCTGATTGTGGCGCTCACCTGCACGGCGCCAAACACGCATACGACCATCATTGGCACCAAGGCAGAAGCGACTCTCATCGCTGAAGACGACACGTCTCCATTCGTCCCTCCATTCACGCCTGTCGCGACACCACTGGAGGCGGGCTGCACGATGTTGGGGCGTGAGCGGAAGACGGCCTAACGGTGTGCGGGACCGTAGCCCAGCTTCATGGAGACGGTTGCGAATGGTCCTCGCCGATACCCCAGGAGCAACAGTGTCCCTAATTTGCTGGGAAGTGGCGGTGCGGTCCCCTACGGCACTGCGTAGGATCCTACGGTCTTGGCGTGCATCCGTGCGTCGCTGCGGTCCGGTCCCAGGTCGACGGGCACGTGCACCTTCCGCTGACCACTGGCGACAACATCGATGTACTGTGGAGACCTCACGCCCCACGTGTTGAGCAATTCGGCGGTACGTCCACCCGGCCTCCCGCATGCCCACTATACGCCCTCGCTCAAAGTCCGTCAACTGCACATATGGTTCACGTCCACGCTGTCGCTGCATGCTACCAGTGTTAAAGACTGCGATGGAGCTCCGTATGCCACGGCAAACTGGCTGACACTGACGGCGGCGGTGCACAAATGCTGCGCAGCTAGCGCCATTCGACGGCCAACACCGCGGTTCCTGGTGTGTCCGCTGTGCCGTGCGTGTGATCATTGCTTGTACAGCCCTCTCGCAGTGTCCGGAGCAAGTATGGTGGGTCTGACACACCGGTGTCAATGTGTTCTTTTTTCCATTTCCAGGAGTGTAGTAATGAAATCCTAAACTCAGATTGGAATGTATACCGCAGAGACAGGCTGGACAGTGAAGGGGGAGGCGTGTTTATAGCGATAAGAAGTGCAATAGTATCGAAGGAAATTGACGGAGATCCGAAATGTGAAATGATTTGGGTGAAGGTCACGGTTAAAGCAGGCTCAGACATGGTAATTGGATGTCTCTATAGGCCCCCTGGCTCAGCAGCTGTTGTGGCTGAGCACCTGAAGGATAATTTGGAAAATATTTCGAGTAGATTTCCCCACCATGTTATAGTTCTGGGTGGAGATTTTAATTTGCCGGATATAGACTGGGAGACTCAGACGTTCATAACGGGTGGCAGGGACAAAGAATCCAGTGAAATTTTTTTGAGTGCTTTATCTGAAAACTACCTTGAGCAGTTAAACAGAGAACCGACTCGTGGCGATAACATATTAGACCTTCTGGTGACAAACAGACCCGAACTATTTGAAAAAGTTAACGCAGAACAGGGAATCAGCGATCATCAAGCGGTTACGGCATCGATGATTTCAGCCGTAAATAGGAATATTAAAAAGGGTAGGAAGATTTTTCTGTTTAGAAAAAGTGACAAAAAGCAGATTTCAGAGTACCTGTTGGCTCAACACAAAAGTTTTGTCTCAAGTACAGATAGTGTTGAGGATCAGTGGACAAAGTTCAAAACCGTCGTACATAATGCGTTAGATGAGTATGTGCCAAGCAAGATCGTAAGAGATGGAAAAGAGCCACCGTGGTACAACAACCGAGTTAGAAAACTGCTGCGGAAGCAAAGGGAACTTCACAGCAAACATAAACATAGCCAAAGCCTTGCAGACAAACAAAAATTACGCGAAGCGAAATGTAGTGTGAGGAGGGCTATGCGAGAGGCGTTCAATGAATTCGAAAGTAAAGTTCTATGTACTGACTTGGCAGAAAATCCTAAGAAATTTTGGTCTTATGTCAAAGTGGTAGGTGGATCAAAACAAAATGTCCAGACACTCTGTGACCAAAATGGTACTGAAACAGAGGATGACAGACTAAAGGCCGAAATACTAAATGTGTTTTTCCAAAGTTGTTTCACAGAGGAAGATTGCACTGTAGTTCCTTCTCTAGATTGTCGCACAGATGACAAAATTGTAGATATCGAAATAGACGACAGAGGGATAGAGAAACAATTAAAATCGCTCAAAAGAGGAAAGGCCTCTGGACCTGATAGGATACCAGTTCAATTTTACACAGAGTACGCGAAGGAACTTGCCCCCCTTCTTGCAGCGGTGTACCGTAGGTCTCTAGAAGAGCGTAGCGTTCCAAAGGATTGGAAAAGGGCACAGGTCATCCCCGTTTTCAAGAAGGGACGTCGAGCAGATGTACAGAACTATAGACCTATATCTCTAACGTCGATCAGTTGTAGAATTTTGGAACACGTATTGTGTTCGAGTATAATGACTTTTCTGGAGACTAGAAATCTACTCTGTAGGAATCAGCATGGGTTTCGAAAAAGACGGTCATGTGAAACCCAGCTCGCGCTATTCGTCCACGAGACTCAGAGGGCCATAGATACGGGTTCACAGGTAGATGCCGTGTTTCTTGACTTCCGCAAGGCGTTCGATACAGTTCCCCACAGTCGTTTAATGAACAAATTAAGAGCATATGGACTATCAGACCAATTGTGTGATTGGATTGAGGAGTTCCTAGATAACGGGACGCAGCATGTCATTCTCAATGGAGAGAAGTCTTCCGAAGTAAGAGTGATTTCAGGTGTGCCGCAGGGGAGTGTCATAGGACCGTTGCTATTCATAATATACATAAATGACCTTGTGGATGACATCGGGAGTTCACTGAGGCTTTTTGCGGATGATGCTGTGGTTTATCGAGAAGTTGTAACAATGGAAAATTGTACTGAAATGCAGGAGGATCTGCAGCGAATTGACGCATGGTGCAGGGAATAGCAATTGATTCTCACTGTAGACAAGTGTAATGTGCTGCGAATACACAGAAAGATAGATCCTTTATCATTTAGCTACAAAATAGCAGGTCAGCAACTGGAAGCAGTTAATACCATAAATTATCTGGGAGTACGCATTAGGAGTGATTTAAAATGGAATGATCATATAATGTTGATAGTCGGTAAAGCAGATGCCAGACTGAGATTCATTGGAAGAATCCTAAGGAAATGCAATCCGAAAACAAAGGAAGTAGGTTACAGTACGCTTGTTCGCCCACTGCTTGAATACTGCTCAGCAGTGTGGAATTCGTACCAGATAGGGTTGATAGAAGATATAGAGAAGATCCAACGGAGAGCAGCGCGCTTCGTTACAGGATCATTTAGTAATCGCGAAAGCGTTACGGAGATGATAGATAAACTCCAGTGGAAGACTCTGCAGGAGTGACGCTCAGTAGCTCGGTACGGGCTTTTGTCAAAGTTTCGAGAACATACCTTCACCGAAGAGTCAAGCAGTATATTGCTCCCTCCTACGTATATCTCGCGAAGAGACCATGAGGATAAAATCAGAGAGATTAGAGCCCACACAGAGGCATACCGACAATACTTCTTTCCACGAACAATACGAGAATGGAATAGAAGGGAGAACCGATAGAGGTACTCAAGGTACCCTCCGCCACACACCGTCAGGTGGCTTGCGGAGTATGGATGTAGATGTAGATGTAGATATCTAATGAAGAACATCATCAGTTGTGTGACTCAATCATTGTAAGTTAGGCCCATCTACATGCGTATAGTATTAATCAATATCTATTTCACAGCCCTTCTACACCTTCTGTCGATATTAATCGCTGCCTGTTCTAGTGTCTGTGTCAGTATCAGAGCTTGTATCTTCCCAAGTAATGTGTTGAGGTTCTGTTACTGTCTGTGTTCTTGTTCTGGCTGCAGGATGTTGATTTTTGTATATTTCAAGCAGTGTCGTTGACACTGAGTCAGCCAGACTATTTAAGGTGTTCCATTTATCTGGGTTTCGAAGAACCGCGCTGACCTCGTCATCTCTTATAGCAGGTCGTGCATGGTCAAGTAAGTTACACGTTAACACAACGTGTTCAGGCGTTCCAAGAAAGCCACATGTGCAAATCTCGGTTTGCCTTACTCCCATACAGTGTAGATGTGTTGGGTATTGTCCATGCCCAGTCAAGTAGTGAATCATGTCTCGACTTGGATCTACATGTTTTAGTTTTAGCCTCTCAGATACATTTGGATAAAAGGAAAAGACACGCTGCCCGTTGTCTAATGTCTCCCATTCTCTTTGCCACGTGTCTAATTTCCATTTGTTTAGCTGTTGCTTAGTTTGTATGTTTTCTCCTGTTATTTGAAAAACCGTTTCGAAGTCACCATTCTTCAACCAATATGAGGCAGCTCTACAACGAATAGTGAGGTCTATAGGGCATGTTTCTAGAACCACATACAGGGCCTCAACAGGTGTTGTGCTAAATGCTCCCGACATCCTGAGTAATACTCTTCTTTGTCCTTTCCCGACTATTGTTTTGTAAGTCACTAGACATAGACGATGTGCCCAGGCACTTGCTACAAAACTAGCAATGGACTCAAATAGTGCTGTGTGATACATCCGCATCGTCATTGGTGGTAATCGAAACTGTACTGAATTTAATCTAGCAAGTTTATACATAATTTTAGCAGCTTTGTCTACGGTAATTGTGTATGTTCTTTGAAGGAGAGCCGTTCATCTAGATGGAGTCCTAAATATCTCGCTACCTGTTTCCTTTCTGTATTAACGTTATTGACTTTTATACCAGGATTCCGCTGAAGTATAGAGACAGCGAGAATTTGGCGTATTATCCTTTTTTTTTTTACTTTATTGTTATTTTAAAACCTGTACAACAGGCAGGCTGTCAGCAGCACACTACGCTGCTCTTCAGCCATAGAGGACACAAGCAGCAAAAACAGTGAGAAGACACATAAGTCACAGAGCGGTGGGCAATAAAACAGGAGACACATAGAGACAATCACGGAGCCGTTCACACTCGTCGACAATCCACACTGCTAGCTGATGAGACGACGCACAACCACTGAAGATGATGATGGCACTGGTGAACGATGGAGGGGACGGTGAACACTAAACACTAAACACACAAAACACTGATGGCGGCGACCTCCGGCGCGCGAATGTCCACGTAACGTGTGCGAGTCCAGGGACCTGCCAAGAGGGGTAGAAGGGGGAGGTGGGGGAGAGGGGAGAAAAAGGATGCCAATGGCTGAGGAGTCGGGGGCAGGAGGACAGGAACAGGGGAGGGGAGGCCTGGGGGAGGAGGGGGGGAGAAAAGGAGGAGGGGGGGAAAAGGGAGAGGAGGGAGGGAGGGTGCACGGAGGAGTAAGTACAGGAGGAGGGCGGGAGGATCAAAGTTGGTAGGAGGGGTAGATGGAAGGTAGGAGGGCATCATCAGGGAGGGGGAGCTGGCGGAAGCCACCTTGGGAGAGGGTAAGGAGGGTGGAGAGGTGGAGACCGGGTGGGACGTGCGAATATAGGCGCGGCAGCGGGCGGGGGTGGGAGAGGATCGGGGATACGAGCGGGTGAGGAGGATCGAGTTTGCGGGAGGTGTACAGGATCCGTATCCTTTCAAGGAAAAGGAGGAGGTGGGGGAAGGGGATGAGATCGTAGAGAATCCGCGTGGGGCAGGGGAGACGGATGCGATAGGCGAGGCGGAGAGCGTGGCGTTCAAGGATTTGGAGGGATTTATAAAAGGTAGGGGGAGCGGAGATCCATGCTGGATGGGCATAACAAAGGATAGGGCGGATGAGGGATTTATAGGTGTGGAGGATGGTGGAGGGGTCCAGACCCCACGTACGGCCGGAAAGGAGCTTGAGGAGACGGAGGCGGGAACGTGTCTTGGCTTGGATTGTCTGGAGATGGGGAGTCCAGGAGAGGCGACGATCGAGGGTGACGCCAAGGTACTTAAGGGTGGGAGTGAGGGCGATGGGACGGCCATAGACGGTGAGATAGAAATCAAGGAGGCGGAAGGAAGGGGTGGTTTTGCCTACAATGATCGCCTGGGTTTTGGAAGGATTGACCTTGAGCAACCACTGGTTGCACCAAGCGGTGAACCGGTCAAGATGGGATTGGAGAAGGCGTTGGGAGCGCTGTAGGGTTGGGGCAAGGGCAAGGAAGGCGGTGTCATCGGCAAACTGGAGAAGGTGGACGGGGGGTGACGGCGGCAGCATGTCCGCCGTGTACAACAGGTACAGAAGGGGGGAGAGGACGGAGCCTTGGGGCACACCGGCGGAGGGGAAAAAGGTGTAGGAATCGGTGTTATGGATGGTGACATAGGAAGGACGGCGGGAGAGAAAGGAGCCGATCAGACGGACGTAGTTAACGGGAAGGGCGAAGGTTTGGAGCTTGAAGAGGAGACCGGAATGCCATACGCGGTCATATGCACGTTCGAGGTCCAGGGAGAGGAAGATTGCGGAGCGGCGGGAATTAAGCTGTTCGGAAAGGAGATGAGTGAGGTGAAGGAGAAGGTCGTCGGAAGAGAAGGACGGCCGAAAGCCACACTGGGTGACGGGAAGGAGGCGGTGCTGGCGGAGATGCTGGTGGATGCGACGGGTGAGGATAGATTCCAGGACCTTGCTGAAGACCGAGGTAAGGCTGATGGGACGGTAGGAGGAGACGGCGGACGGCGGTTTGCCAGGTTTAAGGAACATGAGGATACGGGAGGTTTTCCACAGGTCGGGGTAGTAACCGGTGGACAGGACTACATTGTAGAGCCTGGCCAGGGTGGAGAGGAAAGAGACAGGAGCTTCACGAAGGTGACGGTAGGTGACACGATCGTGACCAGGAGCGTGTTGCGTTTGGTGCGGAGTGTAACAATGAGATCCTGTGTAGTGATAGGGGCATTGAGTTCCGTGTGTGTAATGTTGTCCAAGTACTGGAAACCAGGAGCGAGGGGAGGGACAGAGGTGTCAGTTCGATCGCGGATATCCGGGAAGAGGGAGTAATCGAAATGGGGATCGTCGGGGATGGAGAAGACATCGGAGAGGTAGGAGGCAAAGTGATTGGCCTTACTAAGGGTGTCAGGGAAGGGGTGATCATCGTGGAGAAGAGGATAGTAGGGGGAGGGGTTAGTTCCGGTAAGGCGACGGAAGGCCGTCCAGAACTTGGACGAGTTGATTGGTAGGGTTGCATTTAAACGGGTGCATGTCTGTCGCCAGTCCCGGCGTTTCTTAGCCGCGAGCAAATTACGAACATGTCGCTGGAGTTTCCGGTGGCGTCGTAGTGTGTCCGGGTCACGCGTGCGGAGGAAGGCACGGTAGAGACGACGGGATTCACGGAGGAGGAGAACGGCCTGTGGGGGTAAGGTAGGACGGTGGGGGTGGATGGCGACAGTAGGAACGTGGGCCTCCACGGCCTCAGACAAGGTCTGCTGGAGAAAGGAGGAGGCATGGGTGACATCGTCAGGGTGGTGGTAGGTGAGAGGGTGGCTATCGACCTGGGTGGAAAGGGAATCCCGGTAGGCATTCCAGTCGGCTCGGGAATAGTCGTGGACATACTTAGGGGGAGGGTCAGTACGAGGGTCGGGGCGAGGGCGACGACCGTCTGAAACGGTGAGGAGGACAGGGAGATGGTCGCTACCAATAGGCTCCAGGACATCCACCGTTATGCGGCCAAGGAGGTTAGGGGAGGAGAGGATAACATCAGGAGTGGAGTTGGATTCAGGACGGGTATGCCGGGGGATGGGGACGAGGTCACCTTGAAGGGTGGAGAGGAACCGATGCCATCGCCGTAACTGGGCAGCGGAACGACTATGGATGTTGAGGTCGGCGGCGATCACGTAGGAGGGAAAGGTATGATCGACGTGGGAGAGGAAGTCGAAGGGAATAGGAGCGTTGGGGCGGACATAGATGGTGGCGCAGGTAACAGTAAGGCCGGGGAAGAAGAGACTAAGGATCAGGTGTTCGGTGGGGTCGGGAAGGAGAGGTTGGAGCCGAACGGGGATCTGGCGGTGGTGACCAATGGCAACTCCTCCACGCGCAATTGGGAGGGGATTATCGGAGCGGTGGAGGAGGTAGGGCGAAGTGTGAATGGTGTGGTGGGGTTGGAGGAAGGTTTCATTAAGGAGGAAGGCATCCACGCGGTGGGTGGCAAGGGTGTGCAGGAAGAGGTTCCTGTTGGCGGGTAGGGAGCGGATGTTGTTGAAAAGGATACGTTGCTGTCGCGCCATGATAGGGATTTAGACGAGGGTGTCGAGGCGGGAGAAGGTGAAATGGGCCTGGTTGTTGGAGTAGGTGGCGTACATCTTGAGTTGGAATATGGAACGGGCGGCAAGGGAGATCTGTTGGAGGGTGTGTGGCCGCTGAAAGGGATGAACATTCTGGAGGACGATGGTAAGGAACCTGATGATGTCCTCAGCGGTGGGGGGGGGGGACGAAGGGAATTGCCAGGAGGGGTGGGGGCGTCCAGGGGACGGACAGGGACGGTGAGTTCAGGAGTGGTTGGAGGGGGTCGGGCTTTACACTTTTGGGAGTAGGTGGGATGGGGCAGATTGCAGGTATTGCAGGAAGGAGGGGATTGGAGGTTGGGGCACTGCCTGAGGAAGTGCACTTGCCGACAATGCGGGCAGGTGGGGGCCTCTCGGCACTCAGCTGTGGGGTGCGCGTTATAGCGCAGACACCTCTGGCAGCGCAGGGATTGAGGAGGGGAACGGGAGGGGTCGACCTTGTACGGCTGGTGAAAAAGGAGGGCACCCTCCTTCAGGAGACGGTCAATGGAGGGGGCGTGCTCAGAAAAAACCCGCATAAGGCGGGTGGGGCCGGCAGCGTTATGTATGCGGCGAACCGCACGCACCTCCAAATGGGGATGCGCCTGGAGCTCCGCCAACACCTCCTCCTCCGTGATCACTGGACTAAGCCGAGTGATCACGGTGGTGAGAGTTGGCGGGCGACGCGGAGGTTGGGGTTGGTGGGAGGGAGGTGGTGAAGGAGCTGGGGCGAGAGAGGCATGAGGGCCAAAGCGGGTGACAGGGATGCGGGAAATGAGGTAGGTGTGGAGGGTTGGGCTGGGGGAGGAGATGAGGACCGAATCTCGGCGAGGAGTGAGGAGGGAGATGGGGGCACCAGGACAATGCTGGCGAAGGAAGAGGGTGAGGTTCCGGGCTTCAAGGAGAGAGGGATCAGGACGGGAGAGGAGGTAGCGGTAGGAGGAAGGGAGAGAGGAGGAGGATGAGGGGGCAGGGCCAGGCGGGGAGACTTCCATGGCATCATGGGTGGGGGAAGGAGGACGAGGCGCAGCCTTTTTGGAAGCAGAGGAAGCAGGAGTGCCACAGGGGCGCTTGACGGCGGAGGAGGAGATGTGGGGGACGGGAACAACGGGAATGTGGCGGGGAGGGGCAGGTCCCGGGGCCGGAGTCGGCGCCGGAGACGGTGACGGTGACGGTGACGGTGAAGGCGAAGGCGACGGCGGCGATGACGATGATGGTGGCAGCGGCGGCGGTGATGGCGAAGGTGACGGGGAGAGCTGGGCGTGGGCAGCGGCCCGACGGGCCACCACCCGAGCCGGAGCTGCAGTGACAGGCTGGGGGAGTGGAGGGAAGGGATCAGAACGAGAGGAGCGGGAGGAAGAAGCGGGAGAGGGGGCGACAAAGATAGAGGGTGAAGGGAGAGTGAGGAGAGGCGGAATGGAAGGAGGGGGGTGGGACTGGGCACACCAAGTTATAGTGGTGGAGGCGGCGGAAGGGGAGGTATAGACAATGGCGGTGGTGGTAGCAGTGACAGTGGTGGTGGGGGTGGACATGACGGGAGAGAGAAACAAGAACGAACAGAATGAAGATGAAAGGACAGAAACTGGGGACAGACAAAGACGAAGACGGATGAAGACGAAGACGGCCGTAGACCAGGGTCAGAACGGCGGCGATGGCGGCGACCAGGCGGCACCGGATGGCGGCGGCGGCGGGCACAGGATGGCGGCGGCGGCGGCGGCGGGCACCAGCGGCGGCGGCGGGCACCGGCTGGCGGCGGCGGCGGCGGCGGCGGCGGCGGCGGCGGCGAGCACCGGCAGGTGGCGAGCCCCGGCAGGCGGCGGCGGCGGCGGCGGCGGCGAGGACCAGAAGGCGGCGACCAAGCGGCGGCGGCGGCGGCGGCGGCGGCGGCGGCGAGCACCGGCAGGCAGTATGGACGGCAAGCAGACGACACGGCAGGGAAACGGCGGGGATCTTCCACGTCGAAGGTGCACCCTGAGAGTAGCCCAGGCAGTGAAACTCTTCGATGAAGAAGAGAGGGAATCCAACCCTCGAATCGCGTATTACCCTTCATGAAATGTAAGATACAGCGGTGGACTGCAACTTATGAGTGCGGGAAAAGTGCGCCATACATTCGTTGGAGTTGCGAGTTGGGCAGTGGGGGTGGGGCATGTACGGGTGCGGGTAGAGTGGTTGTCGGTCGACCACTTGTTACGGCAAGGGAACTGGAGTTGGAGCACCTGTGGTGGACAGAGGGTGCAGGCTTTGTATAAAGGGTCGTAAAATGGGCACTGTGAACGACATCGATGTCGTAGTCGGCTTGGCGTCTCATAGATGGTGGTATCGTCGTCGGAGGCAGACTGGAGGAGGTGATGGTTCAAGAACCTAACAGATCGCGGTATTGTGTGCTGGACATAGTGTAGTCAGATTCCCGTAGATGGAGGTATTGCATGTGGTTTCGTCATATTTGGATAGATGGAGATACTGTGTTTCGGCAGTATGGTGGCGTAGTTTCGTATGATTCCTATAGATAGAGGTATCGTTTCTGGGCTGCATGTGAAAGTAGTTAAGTCACATTCTCATAGATGGCTTTGTTGTGCCTGTGGGTGGCATTGTCGACGTCGTTGCGTCAGAGTCCGATAGATGGGAGTGTGGTGTCGTCACGAAATAGGCACGTGAGTGGCGTGGGTATTTCACAGATGGCGGAATCGTCTGTTTTTTGGGATGTTCATTGTGGACGTTGATGTCGTGACTATGAGAGGGCGCGCGCGAATGCGTCCTCTATGTCACATACGTCGGTGTCGTGCGACTATTCTCTCTTTATTTATGTGTTTATTGCTGTTACCTACTTGGTTTATTTAATATTTCCTTATTTATTTACGTATTGTTTAGTAATTTCGTGATTTAGTTTACGTGCATACAAATGCGCCGATAGTACTGCATTGTATTTCTATTACGTTTATTGTGCAGTTGCGTAATACCATGACACACCGTCCTTTAGCTTGACGCGTCCCACAGCGTGTCCCCTCCAACGGACTTACCACCACTCACTCTAACCGCACTGTGGACTTGCGAACGACACACCCTATCCCAAGTCTATTTTCTTACCGAACTGCGGTGTACGCTATGTTACCACACGTCGCTGGGGCCGAAGAAGACGTACCATTGCCTGTCGGGCACTGCGACCACCGCACCATGTCCGCCCTAACGCCCCTATTCCCTTCGACTTCCTCTCCCACATTGACCGTACCTTCTCCTCCTACGTGATCGCCGCCGACCTCAACATCCATAGTCGTTCCGCCGTCCAGTTACGGCGGTGGCATCGATTGGTCTCCTCCCTTCAAGGCGACCTCATCCTCATCCCCCAGCACACCCGTCCCGAATCCAACTCCACTCCCGATGTTATCCTTTCCACCCGCAACCTCCTTGCCCGCATAACTGTGGATGTCCTGGAGCCTATTGGTAGCGACCATCTCCCTGCCCTCCTTACCGTTTCAGACGGTCATCGCCCCCGCCCTGACACTCGTCATGACCCTCCCCCTAAGTACATCCATGACTATTCCCGTGCCAACTGGTATGCCTACCGGGATACCCTTTCTACCCAGGTCGATAGCTACCCCTTCAGCTACCACCACCCTGACAATTTAACACATGCCGCCTCCTTTCTCCAGCAGACCTTGTCTGAGGCCGTGGAGGCCCACGTCCCTACTGTCGCCATCCACCCCCACCATCCTACCTTACCCCCACAGTCCGTCCTCCTCCTCCATGAATCCCGCCGTCTCTACCGTGCCTTCCTCTTCACGTGTGACCCGGACACACTCCGACGCCACCGGCAACTCCAGCGACACATTCGTAATTTGCTCACGGCTAAGAAACGCCGGCAATGGCGACAGACATGCACCCGTTTAAATGCTACCCTACCTAGCAACTCGTCCAAGTTCTGGTCAGCCTTCCGTCGCCTTACTGGAACTAAACCCTCCCCCTACTATCCGCTTCTCCATGATGATCACCCCTTCCCTGACTCCCTCAGTAAGGCCAATCACTTTGCCTCTTACCTCTCCAATGTCTTTTCCATCTCCGATGATCCCCAGTTCGATTACTCCCTCTTCCCGGATGTCCGCGATCGAACTGACACCTCTGTCCCTCCCCTCGCACCTGGTTTCCAGTACTTGGACAACATTGCACACACGGAACTCAATGCCCCTATCACTACGCAGGATCTCATTGCTACACTCCGCACGAAACGCAACACCGCTCCTGTTCACGATTGCGTCACCTACCGGCACCTTTGTGAAGCTCCTGTCTCTTTCCTCTCCACCCTGGCCAGGCTCTACAATGTAGTCCTGTCCACTGGTTACTACCCCGACCTGTGGAAAACCTCCCATTTCCTGATGTTCCTTAAACCTGGCAAACTGCTGTCCGCCATCTCTTCCTACCATCCCATCAGCCTTACCTCGGTCTTCAGCAAGGTCCTGGAATCTATCCTCACCCACCGCATCCACCAGCATCTCCGCCAGCACCGCCTGCTTCCCGTTACCCAGTGTGGCTTTCGGCCATCCTTCTCTTCCGACGATCTTCTCCTTCACCTCACTCATCTCCTTTCCGAACAGCTTAATTCCCGTTGCTCCGCAATCTCCCTCTCCCTTGACCTTGAACGAGCTTATGACTGCGTATGGCATTCCGGTCTCCTCTTCAGGCTCCAAACTTTCGCCCTTCCCATTAACTACGTCCATCTGACCGGCTCCTTTCTCTCCCACCGTCCTTCCTACGTCACCATCCATAACACCGACTCCTACAACTTTTTCCCCTCCGCCGGTGTGCCCCAAGGCTCCGTCCTCTACCCCCTTCTGTACCTTTTGTATACGGCGGACATGCTGCCGCCGTCACCCGCCGTCCACCTCCTCCAGTTTGCTGATGACACTGCCTTCCTTGTCCTTGCCCCCACCCTGCAACGCTCCCAACACCTTCTCCAATCCCATCTTGACCGGTTCACCGCTTGGTGCAACCAGTGGTTGCTCAAGGTCAATCCCTCCAAAAACCAGGTGATCATTGTAGGCAAAACCACCCCTTCCTTCCGCCTCCTTGATTTCTATCTTACCATCTATGGCCGTCCTATCGCCCTCACTCCCACCCTTAAGTAGTACTTTGGCGTCACCCTCGACTGTCGCCTCTCCTGGACTCCCCATCTCCGGACAATCCAAGCCAAGGCACGCTCCCGACTCCGTCTCCTGAAGCTCCTTTCTGGCCGTACGTGGGGTCTGGACCCCTCCACCATCCTCCACACCTATAAATCCCTCATCCGCCCTATCCTTTGTTACGCCCATCTGGCCTGGATCCTCGCCCCCCCCTACCTTTTGTAAATCCCTCCAAATCCTTGAACGCCATGCTCTCTGCCTCGCCTATCGCATCCGTCTCCCCTCCCCCACGCGGATCCTGTATGATCTCATCCCCTTCCCCCACCTAATCCTTTTCCTTAAAAGGGTACGGATCCTGTACACCTCCCGCAAACTCGATCCTCTTCATCCGCTTGTCTCACCCATCCTCTCCCACCCCCGCCCGCTGCCACGCCTGTATTCCCATGTCCCACCCAGTCTCCATCTCTCCACCCTCCTCACCCTCTCCCAAGGTGGCTTCCGCCAGCTCCCCCTCCCTGATGATGTCCTCCTCCCCTCCATCTACCCCTCCTATCAACTTTAATCTTCCCCCCCCACTTCCTGTGTCCTTTCCTTCAGGCACCCTCCCTCCCTTCTCTTTCCTTTTCCCCTATCCCCTCCCTCCATCCCTCTTCCCCTGGGCTTCCCATCCCCCTTCCTCCCTTCCCCCTATCTCCCCTGCCCATGGCATCTGCTCTCCCCTCTCCCTCTCCCACCCCCACTCCTCCTCTCTTGGCAGGTCCCCAGACTCGTACACAGTTAGTGAACATTCGCGCGCCAGAGATCAACGCCTCATGTTTTGTGTGTGCCGTCATTTTGTGCTTAAGTGATTCAGTGTTATTCGTTTTGTGCACCTACGTTCACGTGTGACGATTTTCGTCTCTGTCTGTGTCCAAGTGTTTGAACAATTTTATCTTGGACTCTACGCCCATGAATGGCACCTTGTATTTTAAAAAGTGTTTGTCTCCGTTTATATGTCCACCATGTTTTTTCTCTAAATGTCTTCATTTGTATATTTGTGTTTCTCTGCGCCAAAGAGCGGCGTCGTATGCTACTGCAGGCCTGCCTGTAATACAGGTTTCAAAATAACAATAAAGAAAAAAAAAAGAGACCACCGCACGACATCCACCCGACACTGCTGCCTCCACGCGACGCTCTGAGCAGTGGACCGACATCGCCCGTCTTGCACACATCACCGGCGGCCAAAGCGATATGCTGTAGCGCGGCAGAACACAGTGGTCCCGGCCGCCGTCGCCTGCCCCGCCGCTCCCGCGCGCATGGAGGCGGGACCCATCGCAGCGCCCACACCAGCGGCAAGGATTCCCCAAACCGATACGCCTAAGCCCGCCGCACCCAGTGCAGCACCCTGGGTGCAGTGCGACCGCCCAAACCGATACGCCCAGAGATACGAAACACAAAATAGAAGCAAAGGGGCACACGAGCCCCTGGCGCCCAGAGGCACGGCACGGCACGGCACGCGGCCGCTGCGGGGGTCTCGTCTCGCGACAAGACGTATCCCCCAAGCTAGGGCTGAGTCTCAACAGATCGCAGCGTGGCAACTGCTCTACCGAGTACAACACTCCTCTCGGTACGTAAGTCGTCTACAGACGATTCCGAGTCCCAACATCGAAATATAGACACCCATGTTCGACTGGTAGAGGCAGGGCGGCGCCAGGAATTGATCCCAGACAGCGCCGTCTGAGTGCCCCGTCCGGCCGAGTGACCAGTTGGGCTCGGAAGGCGCGGCGCCACGTGGGTGCACCGCTCCTAGTAAAGTCACGTATTTTCGAGCCTCTCGACCCTAGAGACTCCTTAGCGATATCGTTGCCACAATGGCCTGACGGGATTCGGCCTTAGAGGCGTTCAGGCTTAATCCCATGGATGGTAGCTTCGCACCACCCGCCACTCGATCGAGTGCGTGAACGAAATGTCCGAACCTGTGGTTCCTCTCGTACTGAGCAGGATTACTATCGCAACGACACAGTCATCAGTAGGGTAAAACTAACCTGTCTCACGATGCTCTAAACCCAGCTCACGTTCCCTATTAGTGGGTGAACAATCCAACGCTTGGCGAATTCTGCTTCGGAATGATAGGAAGAGCCGACATCGAAGGATCAAAAAGCGATGTCGCTATGAACGCTTGGCCGCCTCAAGCCAGTTATCCCTGTGGTAACTTTTCTGACACCTCTTGCTGGAAACTCTCCAAGCGAAAAGGATCGATAGGCCATGCTTTCGCAGTCCCTATGTGTATTGAACATCGGGATGAAGCCAGCTTTTGCCCTTTTGCTCTACGTGAGGTTTCTGTCCTCACTGAGCTGGCCTCAGGACACCTGCATTATTCTTTGACAGATGTACCGCCCCAGTCAAACTCCCCGCCTGGCAGTGTCCTCGAATTGGATCACGCGAGGGCGTAAACTGCGCCGCACACACTTACGTGCCAACACACACGGAACGCATGGCATGCGCAGGCTTGCACCCACACACACCGCATTCTGTGGCGCACGGACCCGGAGCCACAGCGCAAACACAACCCTAACACGCTTGGCTCGAAAACACCGTGACGCCGAGTATGTAAAGAAACAATGAAAGTGGTGGTATTTCACCGGCGATGTTGCCATCTCCCACTTATGCTACACCTATCATGTCACCTCACAGTGCCAGACTGGAGTCAAGCTCAACAGGGTCTTCTTTCCCCGCTAATTTTTCCAAGCCCGTTCCCTTGGCAGTGGTTTCACTAGATAGTAGATAGTGCCTTTTTTTTTTAATTGCTGCTACATTCTAATGACCTGCTCTCTTGAAATCTATAGCAGGTCGTAAATTACATAGAATTTTCTGTATTTTACTCATAATTATTTCATACAATTTATTCTATTACAATTTGTTGTCATGCCTTCTTTGCCTTGGTGTCGTTTCCTACCGAGTTTCCCGTCCCTAGGGTCGTGGCCTCGGGCCGCTACTATTTAGCTTCACCACAATTTTACATGAATTGAATGAGCATTTATTAATTACATATAAGTAATACAAAAAGAAGCAAAACAGATGAAAAAGATACATACTAAATACTAATCTACCTGATGTATCAATTTTGGAACACTATGTGACTCTGCTTGTCCTGGCATGATCTTCAGGTCAAACTGTAAACATACATGCCCGATTTGACTAAAATTATTTCTTATTTTCTATTTTGGAAATATTTTGTTCTTTTGTCCTGGTAACACTCAGGACACCACAAAAGTTTACAAGACCTAACTTAGTGCTACTACTATAACCTACAACTACTACTACATGATATATACACTAAACATTTTTGTTATTATTGTCACTAATTAGTAGTGTCATGAATTTGTAGTTTCATCACCTTGGGATTCTTCCTCATCATTAATATCTTCTTGGTCAGGATGTGGGTCAGCATCTTGTATAATAGCTGCCGCTGCAAACCGCGACCTTCCCCTGAGAGAGACCCAGAGGAAACGCCTACCGTTTGCACCCTTGGGTATGATACCTCTTGCGTCGGTTGGTGTTGGCACATGTTCTTCAATCCCTATCATAGATCATGTTGTAAAACCCGTGGGGTTTCCATTTCAAGACCTTCTTCACTACTGTGTTGCGTTCCTAGCATTACTCCACTTTCATTTTGTTGATATTTTGTCTTTTCTATTGCTGAGATCTTGTTCGCAATTTGATCAACCACTTAGAAAAGATCTGTGTTCGTAATAATTTCTTCATTTGTAAGATTAGGTGGTAGTGGTATTCTATCAACGTTGTAGTTGGAGCACCGTAAAACAACATGTTCAGGAGACCCTATTCCACCACACTGACATACATTTTTAGTACACTTACATATCCTTTTTAGGTAATCTGGGTATGGTCCATGACCGGTCAGGTAATGTATCATCCCTCGACTTGATTGTATATGTTTCAAGTGATGCCTATCTTTAATGTTTGGAAATATGGAACACACCCTACGCCCTGTTTCCAGGGAGTCCCAATCCCGTTGCCACTCCTGGAACCTCCAATTTCGCAAGGCCAGCTTATTATCCAGTCTAGCTCCCGTTATATAGAATACCTTCTCAAGATCACTCGCTTTTAACCAATACCTAGCTGCCTGGTAATGCACGGTAATATCCACAGGCTCGATCCCCAGTATGACTACTAATGCCTCGACTGGGGTCGCGGAAAAAGCGCCTGTTAATCAGAGAAGCACACTTCTTTGAGCCTGTCTGAGGAGTTTTCGGTATCGGTGGTAGCGAAGCTGATGAGCCCAAACGCTTGAGGCAAAAGCTACAATTGCAGCAAAAATTGAGCTGTGGTATACTCTCATTGTATGTATGGGAATATTATATTCAGCTGTTCCCACATGTGCAAGTCTGTGCATTATGTCTTGAGCTCTTTGGGTAACCATGGTTATATGCCTTAGGAGGTTTCTCCTTTCATCCAGCTGCACTCCCAGATATCGGGTATCACTACATTTGATTGGAACGTTATCTAGTTTTACTGACGGATTTCTAGTGGTTGACAGATTTCCCTTCGGTAATATATAGGTAGTTTTATGGGCAGCTACAGATAACTTGTTGCTAGTGCACCAATTTTGAATTTGTAAAATTACCTGGTTAGCTTTCCTTTCTAATCTGTACCTAGAACTTTCAGACACTATCACCAGGACATCATCAGCACATGCCACCACTCTGTCCACATCTCCATTATTATCGATGTCCTGCAGGAGGGGTTCAATGGTTAGATCTCACAGAATGGGGCCGCAAACAGACCCCTGTGGGCAACCTTTGGTGATTTTCTGCAAAAGCTTCATTTTTCCTGGTGTCCATTCCACCGTTCGACCTTTGCGGTAGTCTAAAAGACTATAGTAAAGAAACTTAGGTGTCTGAATATCTCTTAACCTTGCAAAAATCGCTGGCCACCATACATTATCAAAAGCTCCAGATATGTCTACTAATATCCCTATTGAAATCTTGTGTAATGTCCTATCAACAATTGCTAGAGCTTGATTAATTGCATCTTCCACTGATCTCCCTTTCCTAAATCCATACTGGTTCTGATTAACACCAACAAGCTCCCTGTGTGACCGGAGTCTGTTACAGAGAAGATGCTCCTGTACTTTTGCCAATGTATTTAGTAAACATATTGGCCGATAACTTTTTGGATTGTTAGGATTTTTATCTTCGCCCTTCTTTATTATAACAGCCTTAGCTACTTTCCAAATTTCAGGAACTCTTCCTCCCAAGAGTGCATCATTCAGTGTTGATGTTAAGAAAGGAAATATTTAAGTTGCCATGTTGTGTAGCACCTCTGCATAAAGCCCATCAGGACCCGGTGTTTTATTGTGTTTGAAAATCGCATTACTTACTTCCTCTTGTGAAAATAGCATGACTGGTGAATTACACTCCTGGAAATTGAAATAAGAACACCTTGAATTCATTGTCCCAGGAAGGGGAAACTTTATTGACACATTCCTGGGGTCAGATACATCACATGATCACACTGACAGAACTACAGGCACATAGACACAGGCAACAAAGCATGCACAATGTCGGCACTAGTACAGTGTATATCCACCTTTCGCAGCAATGCAGGCTGCTATTCTCCCATGGAGACGATCGTAGAGATGCTGGATGTAGTCCTGTGGAACGGCTTGCCATGCCATTTCCACCTGGCGCCTCAGTTGGACCAGCGTTCGTGCTGGACGTGCAGACCGCGTGAGACGACGCTTCATCCAGTCCCAAACATGCTCAATGGGGGACAGATCCGGAGATCTTGCTGGCCAGGGTAGTTGACTTACACCTTCTAGAGCACGTTGGGTGGCACGGGATACATGCGGACGTGCATTGTCCTGTTGGAACAGCAAGTTCCCTTGCCGGTCTAGGAATGGTAGAACGATGGGTTCGATGACGGTTTGGATGTACCGTGCACTATTCAGTGTCCCCTCGACGATCACCAGTGGTGTACGGCCAGTGTAGGAGATCGCTCCCCACACCATGATGCCGGGTGTTGGTCCTGTGTGCCTCGGTCGTATGCAGTCCTGATTGTGGCGCTCACCTGCACGGCGCCAAACACGCATACGACCATCATTGGCACCAAGGCAGAAGCGACTCTCATCGCTGAAGACGACACGTCTCCATTCGTCCCTCCATTCACGCCTGTCGCGACACCACTGGAGGCGGGCTGCACGATGTTGGGGCGTGAGCGGAAGACGGCCTAACGGTGTGCGGGACCGTAGCCCAGCTTCATGGAGACGGTTGCGAATGGTCCTCGCCGATACCCCAGGAGCAACAGTGTCCCTAATTTGCTGGGAAGTGGCGGTGCGGTCCCCTACGGCACTGCGTAGGATCCTACGGTCTTGGCGTGCATCCGTGCGTCGCTGCGGTCCGGTCCCAGGTCGACGGACACGTGCACCTTCCGCCGACCACTGGCGACAACATCGATGTACTGTGGAGACCTCACGCCCCACGTGTTGAGCAATTCGGCGGTACGTCCACCCGGCCTCCCGCATGCCCACTATACGCCCTCGCTCAAAGTCCGTCAACTGCACATACGGTTCACGTCCACACTGTCGCGGCATGCTACCAGTGTTAAAGACTGCGATGGAGCTCCGTATGCCACGGCAAACTGGCTGACACTGACGGCGACGGTGCACAAATGCTGCGCAGCTAGCGCCATTCGACGGCCAACACCGCGGTTCCTGGTGTGTCCGCTGTGCCGTGCGTGTGATCATTGCTTGTACAGCCCTCTCGCAGTGTCCGGAGCAAGTATGGTGGGTCTGACACACCGGTGTCAATGTGTTCTTTTTTCCATTTCCAGGAGTGTATTTTGGTATTCAACTTCCACAGAGTTCCTTAATTGTATCTGTTCATCGGTATCGGTAGTAGCTGAGTCGTCTGGCGAAATGACTGATAGTAAGTATTCTACTGAGTCCCGCCATCCTTGAGTCATAGATCCATCCTCCTTCTCTAGTGTCGATAGCACTAATGGCGATTTAATTTTCTGAGACAGCAACTTATAGGGCTGGCTCCATACATTTAATTCAGTGTATGTACGTACATACCACTCCCAATGCTGCTTTTTCGTTTCTAAGAGCCTGGTTTTATAAATATTTTTCGTTTCTCTATATATATTTAATCTCCTTTCGCGCTCTTGTTGTCCAATAGACCGCTGATAATTTCTCCTAGCATTTCTCATGTTTTTCCTAAGATTCTCAAATTCAGGTGTCCAAGGAGTGGGTGGCACAGTTCTATTAACTTTAGCGGGTGTGGATTCCTCCAATGCTCTTTGCAATATTGTCGTTAGAGTGTGGACCCGCCGATCTATACTTCCAGTGACCTCCTGGAGTGGGAAGTCCTTAATTATTTTGGTCATCTTCTTCCAATTGGTTCGTTTAATATTTAGTACAGTCGGTTGACCCCTACTGTGCACATTTCAGTTCTTCGGTTTTGCTCAATTTCTACTATGATGACATTGTGATCACTTGTGGTACAGTGACGCTGGACTGTCCAGTCGACTATGTTCCTCATTGCAGTTCTGTTAGCTATAGTCACATCAATGTCTGAAGTAGCCCCTGCTTCACTTTCGAATGTAAAGATGTGTCCTGGTTTATTTATAACTGAGAGATCAAGCTCAGCAATCTAATAATTTCTGGTCACGTTCATCAGTATGTCCACTGTGCCATACTGTGGACTTTGCATTAGCATCAGTCATAATCATTAAATTACGTCTCTGCCCATAGTAAGCTACTACCTTCATCTTCTCAAGGTATGGGTCTATTTCGTGTGAGAACTGCATATAAATATTGCTAATAATCCCTTTAAAATTTTGTATTGTAGCTTCTATAACAGTACAGTGTTCATCACAATATTGGGCGATTTTGGTAATTGTAATACTTCTGTTTAGCACTATTATAATAGATTTAGCATCATTACTACCTGTTATTAATACAGCTGTAGCAGGGAGATGAGGAACCCTACCATTTTTGACATATGGGTCCTGCACACACACAATGTCAATCCCAAGCTCTTCCAACACCATGCGAAACTCAGCCATAACTAATGAACTTCTTCTAGCATTAATTTTCATTACTTTCATTACTAGGGATGCCGTATATGTGCGAAACAGCCCGGAGAAGGTAGTTTAAATTCAAAGTATATACGCCCATGAGCCTTAACGAAATCACAATATACACGTTCCAGATCTAGGATCTCATGCCGTCGCTCATATATCTGTTTCAATAAATCACGAAGTTCCGCCACATCTGTCGGGATGTTGTTGCTTTTTAAATAAATCCTGTCAATCTCTTCAGCGACTGGAAAGGTTATTGTATTCCCTCTAGGATGAGTGATAAATCGTAGGCCAGCTTGCAACACATTAATATCTTCCAATCTACTCAGCATTACGTTCTTTTCTATTGTGTTATATACTCCATTTGGATTAAGTAAGGGCTCGTTCAGCCTTCTTACCGTTGTGAAAACTTGTGTATCGTCCATTTTGCCCTTATTTATCTCCGGCTCCTTCTTGACCATATTATCCTTTCTGTGACAGCTGTTCTTGTTTTCATAACTTTCACCAATGTCTTCTTTATAGGTGTTTTGCACTTTGCCTGTAGCACTGCAAGTTGTTGAATCAGGAGGAAGGGATTCTTTGTTATTGTCTATAAGCTTCACTCCTGCATAGGTATCACCTTTTATAAATTGTACAGGGGTTATATGTTTAGGCATCTTTGTAATATCATATTCTTTCGTAGCTGATTTATGTTCATAGTTTTCGTCTATGTCAGTAAAAGGGTACATTTCCTCACTATTATTTTCATGTGCACTCTGCACTTCAAGGCTCTTGTTTGACATACACTCTGCTTCTAATTCTTCAATTCTTGAATTAAGTTGATACTGGAAGATAGCGGATCGAAAAGTTTTTCTTTTTAGTTCTTTCCCCACATCACCATCAATGAGATTCCTACTTATCATATTGTCTATGTAATCAGCACAATCAAAATAATAAGATTCTATTATGTCATTTACATGTACTGTGCCTAAGCTTTCCTTCCCTGAAAATGGATGCCCATTCATATACCTTCATCGACCTAATTGCTTCCGCCACTCCATAGCCCGTCGCCAGTTTCTGGTTTTTGTAGATGGCGTTTTCCTTTTGGTGTTATTACGTTTTGCACACTGACAAATGGATGGTTTCCTCATTTCTTTAGGTATAATACTTGTCTCTGTCACTGATGTGCACTTATCCACAATCGGTTCTTGCAATGAATCTCTCTAACAAAAGTTGGTATGTTGCACAGTCACACCTGTTTTATCACATTTATTTTTCCGTAAAGTGCATGGGATGCAAACAGCCTTTTCATTTTGCCTGGGACATTCATCTCTCTCATGACCTTCAGTACCACAGTGAGAGCACGTTGGGTTCTTCATACAGAATTTTGCAGAGTGATCTAGAACATTGCATTTAAAGCAACGCTGTATCCTCATAAAATCTTTCACGTTAAGAGCATGGAACTGCACATTATTTCTTTCCTTCTTTAATAGGATGCTCCTAAGTCGTGGAGTTACTTACAAGACGTGATTTACCACCATCTTTGTTTTTGGGCCTGTTTAAATCGGAGTTTTATCTCTGATTTAAATTCTTCTATACTCATGGTTTCTGATAATTTGAGTTCATAGATTTCATCCAATAGCTCCTCGTCTGGTAGATCCTTGGGTACAGCATAAAGTATAACCAAAGGTCAGCTTTTGCGAGGTGGTTCACATTTCATGGTCTGGATCTCATTTATCTTGTCCATCAGTTTTTACTGGTCTTCCTGAGACTCAGTCTCCATGAACACAAGATTATTGGTTGTTCTGACAGCTCTAATTCTTAATTTGTCCCGTTTTGGGATGATTGCGGCTGTTACCTTCTCTTTAATTGCTTTTGCATCAATATTTTCATATGAGCGGATGAACACTGTGTTCGTCTGCTTTGCAGTTACTTTTGTTATCTTAGCTGCTGTTACGTCTTTGTTGGAAATTTTGATGTTACTTGCTGCTACTGCAGCATATGTAGGAAGAGGATTTTTCAGACTTTCCAATAGGTTGATGTTCTCCGTCTGCAACTGCTCAGTACGCCCTAAAAGAGATGGTGCACTTGACTTCCATAATTCATTTCTCAGTCGAGCATTTTCCGTACTCAGCTCCTCAATTTGTCCAGTCAGTTTAGCCTGGTGTTAACTTGTTAACTTGTTCCTTAATGTTTGTGTCACTTTCTGTGACACTTTTTTGGGCTTCATGTATTCCTCAGTTACGTACTGCATTATGTCCTCAAAATAATCTTCCACTTTCATTGGGTCAGTTAGATCCTGTCCTGTATCTGAATCCATTGCTCCCCCTCCCTGATCACCATCAGTCTCCTGTTCTTTTGAAGTAGCCATTACGCTAGTTACATCTAGACTTTAACTGTTTGTTTTCCTTCCTTTAGTTATTATGACTTGGTTCCACAATAAGAATCACAATCCCGTTTTAATCCAGTTAAGACGGTTATGAGACTACAATTGGGTCACCAATTACTTAGATCGAACGACTTAAAGCGTTAAATTTGCTGTCGAACCACAAACTTACCTTAACACTATATTAAGGTAGTCGTGGTACAGAGCTCGAACTACACTCGTGGTAGAGAGATCGAACTTCGAGACGTGGTACAAGAATCGAACTACACACGTGGAACATAAATCAAACTTTGAGATGTGGTACATCTATCGAACTAAGGAGATAGTACAAGCACAGAACCTCAAACATGGCACAAAGCTTGAACAATAAATTCAGTGTCAATTTCTCTGGAAATATAGCACAAAACAACAACCTGTTTGAGGTAAAGGTTTCTCTATACGAGGTAAGCTGCAGAATTATCGCTTATTGACTTTTCTACAACTTCAAAAATCCAAATTCACAACAAGTCTATTCAGCAGTTTTTCCAGCTAAGAATCACATATATAATAAACCGCAGTTCCACTGAAAATCACTATTTTCCTTCCTATGAAGTTCAATATTTTATATGAAACTGCCAAAAGCACAAAGAGCGAAAAGAATTTAGGTTAGGTGGCGAACAGCCACCAACTCAAAAGTTACCACCACAATCGACAACTTTATCTCAATGTGAGCGCAGAACTGAACGACTCAAACTTACGCAGACAATTTCAAGCTTTCACGAATATCAAACAGAGCACTCCTTAATTTAAACGCCAAACATTACGAAAACAAAACTGCACACACAAAATGAAAAGGAACTATCGTCCGCCATCTTGGGTAGATAGGGACATTCTTTTTTTTCCATTGAATACAACATAAGACCTACTACCTAGAAATTACTAAAGCAGGTCATATACATGAAAAATTATTACATTATTGGCATGAGTGAATTACATAATTATTATTAGTTTTCAGCCTCCTTTGCCTCATCTAAGTTGGCCATCCCTAGGTCTGTGGACCTGGGCTGCTACTACATGCCAAACCACTTCCAATACAATTATTTCAATTAATTAATTTTTTTTTTTTTTTTTTTTTTTTTTTTTTTTTTTTTTTTTTTTTTTTTTGTAAACGAAAACCTAACTACCAAGAAAATAGACTGGAGTGTAAAGAGGAAGTTAGTAGAAGTGTAAAAGACCCATCACCAACCTAACCTACCCCAAGATGTGATACAACTTGGCAGGTGCCTTGTCAATCAAATCTGTACCTCATGTACACTTGCCAAGGTCTAGGTAGATCTTCAAGACCTGGCATCCGATGAAGCACCGGTTTTGTGTAGCATCCTGAAAAACTACATCCTGTCCACACAGCCACGCATTGGAAACCATCAGAATAATCTCTGGCAAACATCATGTCGTGACAAGGCCAGGATGTGTGCCAACAATGTCTTATTAAGCATGAAATCAATTATCCACAATTATAAATGTACTAAGTGTAGTGTAGCATTGAAAATGCCTGAGCTACTGAATAAACTAGGTTAGACACTACTCTAAATGTCATTGTTCATCACCGTGAATCTCGCCGCAGCACCCCGCCATTGCCACGCCCGTCGCCGCCATCTGCCTCGTCGCCAGACTCAGAGAAAACACGTCCCTGAGCCCGACAATCCGCCAGATAGGCTGCGAGCGCACGGCCACGCGGAGCGTACCACAAGAAGCGACAGCGATTGTGAATGTTCATTGGTACTGATGGGGTTCATTCCGTAGCATTTCCTTCATCTGGGGAATTACCACGCTGTACTCTCGTCGCCGCTGCAGGTCCCAGAACTGCTGGATCTGCGCGTCGCCGTCGAACCGTTCTTCTTGCTGCCTGCTGTGCTGCTCTTCCCCCTGCCCTCACATACACACGCATCTGCTTAGTAGAAAACTCATCTGCCAACACACGCAATACTTCACACGCTTCTAAGTCTCGCACGATTTCAGACACGTTCTTACTACATAAAATGTGAAGTAATTCCGTTGCTACATCATTTCCTTGACACATATACACCATGTGTTCCGGATCTCCCTCAGCACCACACATACAAGTATTATTATCTGAACTATTGATTTTATGTAAGTAAGTGGGATACGGACCATGCCCAGTAAGGAAATGGACCATACCCCTACTCACATTTATATGTCGCATCTGGTGTCGTTCCCTGATGTCCGGCAATATTTCATACACTCGTCTACTTGTATTAATGTTGTCTCAGATTTGTTGCCAATCTCTATCCATCCAGTGCTTGAGCTCTAACTTGTTTTCTATTCGCGCACCTGTGACTGCCTCCACTTTGTCAGCTTTGCCCCTCTGCAGCCAGTAAAGGGCTCCTCGACGTCCGATTTGTAGATCTACAGGGTATAGATCTAGGATCACCAACAGTGCCTCCACTGGCGCGGTTTTGAAGGCTCCTGTCATTCTAATAAGAACAGTGCGTTGCATTCTTCTCAGATGCCTGACTGGTTGCACCTGCCGCAGCTTATGTGCCCAGACACTTGCCCCGAATGACACAATCGACATTAAGATAGCCTCATGATAAATTCTAACAACATTGATGGGTAATTTACAATTGGAGGTAGCAATCGTACAGATCTTGTTCGTAAGGTTCAGTGCCTCCTCGCACACCAATTTAATGTGTGCACTAAAGTTCAGCCCCTCACCTAGGTGCAGCCCAAGATATCTACAAACTGCCTCCCTGCTAATTGGAGTGTCTTGCAATTTTATGGATGGACCCCTACCTGCAGATAATTTACCTTTTTACAATATATATTTAGTTTTTACTAACTGCTGTTTGAAGTTTATTGTAAGTACACCACTCACTTACAGTTTTTAACACTATAGTTGCTCGATTTTCAATTACATTTCTAGAATCGCCAGTTATGATTACGAGCAGGTCGTCTGCATATGCTATTATACCAGCTACGTTTTCGTTATTTTCCAATATTTCCAAGAGCGGTTCTGTCAAAACATCCCAGAATATAGGGCCACAAATGGAGCCCTTGGGGCATCCCTTACTAATGTTCGTTATTATTGTGAGTTCTGGTGATCTCCATATTACCCTTCTATCCTTGCAGTAATCAAACATCGACATGTATAGGCACTTTGGAGTTCTTAGTTTTCGCAGTCTCGCAAACAGCAAAGGCCAGAAAAGATTATCGAAAGCACCTTGTATGTCAATTGTCACACCGACAACATACTTCGCCAGTGAGGTTGAAGTTATATGTAATGCTTGATTAGCCGCATCATCTATCGATCGTCCTGCCCGAAAGCCTTACTGACATTGGTTGAGCCCGTGGAGCTCCCTATGATCACTCACCGTTCCTGGACCTTCCCCATAGTATTCAGCAGGCATATTGGACGGTAACTCTTCACTAATTTCAGATCTATGTCTTCCCCTAGGTAGATAGGGACAGCTGGAATCTCGTTAATCCATTCATGCGCATTACTAATTAGATGACGAGGCATTTGGCTAGGCGAGTGAGCAAAGCTATGTCGGCTATGCCCAGGTTACAATGCCACCAGGGGGCAAAAGGCAGTGTGCTTATCCTTAGAAATGATCGCCTAGCACACCTGCTGTTTGTAGCCGACCTAAGTTGTTCTAACAGACCACATGCTCTTCCTAAACTGGCGGTGGATTTTCACGCCTGACCTGATGGTATGGCAGACTAACTCTCGTATGAGGAATTTCCTCAAACCAAACATTTCCAAAATGCGGCAATTGCTGGGACCCCACGAGCCCCGTGCTCCAATGACGAGTGGCATTACTTCTGGAGACGTGTCCAAATTATATTTCCTCCGTATCACTCCAAGAAGTTAGGGATGTTGGTATTTGGTAGATTTTATCTCCTCCACCCTGTGGAGACTGCCAGTGGACTTGTAGGGCACCGTTGTTTCAATAATTGTGGCACTGCCTAATCCCGGCTTACCTTCTGTATCATGTATCACTAGCAGATCCGGCACATACCTGTTGTAATTGGCAGTGCTGAGGGTAGGTGCCTCAATTACATTGTATCCCCCCACTTCCAGTTCCTTTTTGACCGCCTTAGAGATTTGGTCATTCCTATCTATCCTGGAGAAATGTGTGAGTGGGCATCTTTGGAGGATATGCTGGACTGTTTCCCGTCTGTTCTGGCAAGACCCTCTGGCCCTATAGTTGGCATTGAGGCCTTTTATATATGGCGCTCCCCTAGTGGGGAGGAGACATATCCGCAGTTGAATAGCTGCAATATAGTCCCTGCCAGTCCAGAAGGGAGGTGGATCATTTATCCAGGTACTACTCTCAGTGGAGTTCTGACAGTAGTCCAGGCCTCTACCCAATGCGGTGTTATGTAGGCTCTTCTTCCAGAATAGAGAGGTTGCTGTGGCAGTTGGTGGCAGCTGCTGACCTCCAATCGTCAGTATCTTCTTTTATCTTGTCAGCAACTTGCCGACCGATTGCGTACCCATTATTGCCTGCACCTGG
The DNA here is from genome assembly GCF_021461385.2 of Schistocerca piceifrons. Classification (NCBI taxonomy): domain Eukaryota; kingdom Metazoa; phylum Arthropoda; class Insecta; order Orthoptera; family Acrididae; genus Schistocerca; species Schistocerca piceifrons. The sequence continues at coordinate 553,178,558 of NC_060140.1, forward strand.
ACATCATTGGTGTTCCTTAAATTCTCTAGGCGCCGTAGATAAACAGAGCCGATTAATAGGCGCAGGGCAGGCCACCGTCTCGCTGCTTGGCATGTATGTAAGGCGTTGGCATAGTCTTTGGCAAGTGGGGAGCTGCTTTCACGAAGCGCCGAATACAGTGGTCCTCATACTGCAATTTCTTGATTTAGTTGTCTGGAGTTGTGAATTAATCTTGGAATGAGATATGTGTGCATTACAGTGATTTTCTGCCAAGGCTTCATGGCAGCTTGGTGGAGTCTTTCCAGCATGGCATCAAGCTTAGATGTAGAGGGTGACTGGATGCCTTGGTGATCGAAAGGATACCATAGGTAATGCAGCTGTTCCTGCACGTTTAAGACTGGTATCACCTAATTAGAGATTTTAAACTGTGGCTTAGTTTGTATCGCACATCACTTAGTGTGGGCGACTCGCACCATTTGAAGAGCCCTACACTTATATGCGTTCACCTCCAAAGTTGAGGACGTCAAGAACGTCTCAACTGTTTTAATGTGGTGCCTCATACCTTCCTGGGTGTCCGATAGCAGAACAATGTCATCTGCAAAACCTAGGGCACCTATCTTAATACCATTCACTGTTGCACCAAATTCCTGTCGGATAGCTGTCATTAGGTGGTCTACCACTAGGTTGAATACAATTGGGCTGAGAGGATCTCCTTGCTTGACGCTCCTGCAGAATTCAATTCTTCCAATTTCAGCTGACTTCAGCTTCAGCGTCGTCAATTGATCTTTGAATGACGACATCATGTGATCCAAAGTGTAGTTGTCTACATTATGGATCCACAGGGCATGGCGAATCGTTGTCCATGACACAGAATCGAAAGCCTTAGATTGATCGATGGCTAATATATATAGAGGTTTCCCACGATATCTGTGATCTTTAATCACAATATTTAGCATCAAAGCATTGGCCAAGATGCCATCTACAGACCGAAAGCCTCTTTGGCTGGGGTGAGTCTCGAGAGTCATAGTTACTCCCGCCGTTTACACGCGCTTGCTTGAATTTCTTCACGTAGACATTCAGAGCACTGGGCAGAAATCACATTGCGTCAACACCCACTAGGGCCATCGCAACGCTTTGTTTTAATTAGGCAGTTCTGAGTTGATCGTTGAATGGCAGCCGAAGAGAATCCGCGCACCCACGCGCCACCAGTGGAGCACACTAAGGCTAGGCGCAAATTGAGACGTGTAAAGCGCGTGTGGCGCGACGCAGCGCAGCGCGCGTTTTTGTAACGTCACAGGTTCAAATGGGACCGCGCAAATTGCGACGCGACGCGACTGGGACGCGACACGCGCCTGCGCCAGGTCGCGCGGCGTTGTGGTTGAGGCACAGTTTCTCTCGTCGCACGTCGCGTGTGCCTCGCTAGCACCGTGGGAAATTTGGGGCGGGGAGCAGAAAAGTAGCCCGGCCATGCGCTCACATCGGAAGAGTGCATATGAGCAGCCCATACGATAAATTTTGCCTTACTGTGTACTAAATTTCATTGCCTTTGGATAGTGTTTCGTTTTTCGCCATTTAAACGCTCCATCTTTTTTCGTTAGTACATATACTTTTATGTTATTTATATCTGTATAGTTTTGTTTTGTTTTTCTTCAGTCAAGAAAAATGCATACTTCAGTAACTGATGAGCCATTGGTCGCTGGAATTGTATCATATGCCTCCACGATGTTTTCAGATCGTAAGAAGGGACAGTGGGTAGTGAATAAGGAAGCAAGGAATATTATAAAATCATGTGATTAATAACCAGGGTAGGAAAGTAAAACAAGGTTATCTTCTCGCTGCCTAGTATACTGGCGTATCTGTACGATCTGTTACAAAAATTTATAAAGGGATAATCTCCACAGGTGTGATCCCTTTGTGCTCCTGGTAAAAAGCGTCCAAGATTACTCTGATATGGATGTAATACGACACACTGTACTACATGCATGTGGACATCACATTTCCACTGCAAGCTAGAAACAGTCGAAAAGCAGTCATAAATAACAATGTTTTAACATCTTCAACTTTTGTAGTCCTGTCTTCCTCAGTTGCGTGTAATATTACGGTATATTGATAATTTTTACTTACGAACCGTCTGACTTCAGACAGAACAGAACAGAAACCAAAACATTGCATTGAAACAACCTTTCAGTTCACAGTGCTGTGGGATGCGGGAAAAAAACCGCAAATTGGCATTCATAAGAAGAAGAACAACACCAAAAATGCAACAGGAGTGTAATATGTAAGAAATTGTCCACGCAACCTGCCAGTGATGATGCCTTGCAGAAAATAAAGGCGAAACGCGTATGGCACTAAAATTGTGTTTTATTCGGTTCCTGTTAGACGGTCCTTAAGTAAAAATTATCAATATACCGTAACAATGTTTTAATTGGTTCGCCGTAATGAGAAAAAGCATTTCAATTGTTGCATGCACATTATCACGTTATCAGCATTAATAAACTAGTTATACAACAGTCTACACAAATGAAGGAAATGGTCAGTATTATTACGAAAGTAGGAATATCCTAAAAGAGTTTTATGATTAGATATATTTAATTTGTTGAAATGTACTGCTGACAAAGGCAGATCTACTTTCATGACAATGTTTCTCGAACTCCAACTCACAAGGCACAAATGGCTAGCTTGTGCATTCCTGTCGCGCACATTAGCCTCCACTGTTGACAATACATTGACCATTGTGTTGTCCGACAGATCAGTTGTTTATTTTTCTCAGTAACAGCAATTTTATTCGCGCTCACACATTGTCAGTTTGGCAAGCCGTAGGTGAGTAACCAGTATCTGGCATGTGCCTATCATTCCGCCTGAAGGAACGTTCGTCGTTATTTTAATACTGCTCAGATCAAGAGAAGGAATAAAATCCTTTGGTAAGATTCCATTCCAGTTGCTCAGTGTTAAAAATACGATGGGTTACGTAGATTCCACCAAAATTCCAACGGAATTGGCAATCTATTTTTGTGTGAGTTGTTCATCTTTTCTCATTCGAAGAAGCATCACCGTTTGTGAGTAATGGCCACATTTCTCTTGGTGAATGTTTTAATTGTACTTCCTTTGTCACAGTGTAATTTGCCAAACTCATCTCACAGCAGCTATTGAGACAGAATTCCGAAACGGAGTGCCTCATTAAACAGGTAATTGGCAATCATAGAGGTCAATAGCTTACGGAAAACCTCATAGTGTCGGTTTGCAGTAACATAAAAGAAGAAATTTCATGTTTGTTTTCATACTAGGAAGCTCTTGTTTCGCTAGCTGTCGATAACTCTTAAAAAAACTACACTCACTGGACTGAAATAAATAAAAAGGGAAGTATAAGTACTGATATATCGTCATATATAAGAAAGTTCCGTGTGTTTAAGAATTGACGAAACACTCTCCTCTTTGTGTGCTATCATTCGACAAACTTTCGTTTCGATGTCTCGAGCGGTTTAGGAGATATGAGAGATGTTGCGAGTGTTTCATTCTCGCGAGCGTGACATCGGAATGAGCGCGCTACATGGGATATATTTTCTCGAGATCGGAGGCAGATAGAGACCTCCTCCCAAATCTAAACAAAAATTCAGCACGTTAGCTAAATTTTATACGGAGCAACATATGGTGTAATGCGCACCAAACTCAAAATCATAGCGACCCCTAATTTTCGTTGCAAACTTTTTGAGTTTTTCGTAGTGTCTTACTAAAATGTGTACATCACAATAAGAATGGTCATTAGCGAGTTGATGGGCACTTCGTCACGAAGCTGACACATAACGCTACAAGTAAGGCAAAAATCAAATATTTTCAGTGAATAGTTTCTGTAAAATCGTTTGAGAAAGGTAACAGGTTGCGCGCCCTTAGGTTCTGTCAGCGCAGAGCCTCGCCAGCCGGCGCGTGCGAAGTATGGTGTACGCGTCGCGATATGCGCTGGACCCGCGCGACTCGTGCGGTACGTGCGTTTCGCGCTGTAGTGTAGTGTCACGTCACACGTGCTATACGCGTCTCAATTTGCGCCTAGCCTAAGGCGGACGCGGCCTCGCAGCAAGGAAGATCCGTGGGAGGCCAAGGCACGGGACCGAGCTCAGATCCTGCACGCAAGGTGAAGCACCGTGGCGCGAACGCCGCGCAGACGCGAGCATCCTGCACCGCCGGTCAGCACGAGGCCGACCAACGGCGAGAGCAGACCACGTCCGCGCTTAACGCCCGCACTTACCGGCACCCCTACGGCACTCACCTCGCCCAGGCCCGGCACGTTAGCGCTGACCCACTTCCCGACCAAGCCCGACACGCCACGATCCTCAGAGCCAATCCTTATCCCGAATTTACGGATCCAATTTGCCGACTTCCCTTACCTACATTATTGTGTCGACTAGAGGCTCCTCACCTTGGAGACCTGCTGCAGATATGGGTACGAACCGGTGCAACACCTCCACGTGACCCTCTCCCAGATTTTCAAGGTCCGAGGGGAAGATTGAGACACTGCCGCAACTGCAGTGCTCTTCATGTTCCAAACCCTATCTCCCCGCTAGAGGATTCCAGGGATCTTGAACGGTCATGCAGAAAACAAAACTCTTCCCCAGTCTCCCGAGGGCGTCTCCAGGTCGTTCTGGGTTACCCCGACGAGCATCTCTAAAAGAGAGGCCCGACTTGTATCGGTTCCACTGCCCGGTTCCACAATAGGAACCGGATAGCCCTTTCGCCCAACAGGGGCCAGCACGAAGCGCATCATCCTATGACGGCCCCCATCAACACCAGATTTCTCCTAGGGCTTAGGATCGACTGACTTGTGTGCGACGGCTGTTCACATGAAACCCTTTTCCGTGTCAGCCCTCCAGGGCCTCGCTGGAGTATTTCCTACTACCACCAACATCTGGACAGACGGCAGCTCCAAGCAGGCTCACTGGGCGTGACTCTCCTACTCGTCAGGGCTTCGCGGCCAGCCACAAGGACCGGCCGTGACCACCAGACTGACGGCCGAGTATAGGCACGAAGCTTCAGCGCCATCCATTTTCAGGGCTAGTTGCTTCAGCAGGAGAGTTGTTACACACTCCTTAGCGGATTCCTAATTCTATGGGCACTGTCCTGCTGTCTTCAGCTACCGATGCCTTTCATGGTTTCCCATGAGCGTCGATTTGGGCGCCTCAACTCGTCGTTTGGTTCATCCCACAGCACCAGTTCTGCTTACCAAAAGTGGCCCACTTGGCACTCTGATCCGAGTCGTTTGCTCGCGGCTTGAGCATATCGAGCAAGCCGGAGATCTCACCCATTTAAAGTTTGAGAATAGGTTGATGTCATTTCGGCCCCAAGGCCTCTAATCATTCACTTTACCGGATGAGATTTGTACAAGCACCAGCTATCCTGAGGGAAACTTGGGAGGGAACCAGCTACTAGATGATTCGTTTAGCCTTTCGCCCCTATACCCAGCTCCGACGATCGATTTGCACATCAGAATAGCTCCATCAGGGTTTCCCCTGACTTTGTACTGGCCAGGCATAGGTCACCATCTTTCGGGTCCCAACGTGCACACTGTAGGTGCACCTCACCTCGCAATGAGGTCGAGACGCCCCGGGAGTGCGGAGGTCGCCCCCTGGTGAAGGGCGGGGAAGCCCCATCCTCCCTCTGCCCGCGCAAGGCGAGACCTTCACTTTCATTATGCCTTTAGATTTCGTACAGCGCAATGACTAGCGCACATGTTAGGCTCCTTGGTGCATGTTTCAAGACAGGTCATGAAACTGTCCAAAGGTGAAGCGCCGTTGATGGGAGTGATTATTCCACCTGAGAGCATCCCGAGCCAACAGTGGCGCAGGTCTGGGGCCAGGCCAGGTAGGTCTGTCATCCGGGAAGAACCACGCGAGCTGGCCGGGAGCCCGAGCGTCCAAAGGGGCGAATTGACAACTCCAAATGGTTCAAATGGCTCTAAGCACTATGGGACTCAACTGCTGAGGTCATTAGTCCCCTAGAACTTAGAACTAGTTAAACCTAACTAACCTAAGGACATCACAAATATCCATGCCCGAGGCAGGATTCGAACGTGCGACCGTAGCGGTCTTGCGGTTCCAGACTGCAGCGCCTTTAACCGCATGGCCACATTGGCCGGCCCGACAACTCCAGATATACGGCCGAGCAGCCAGCCAGGAGACCGGGGCTCTGCCCAACAGACGCGAACTGAGGCCTGCTGAAGGACAGGCTGCGCACCCTGATGTAGGCCGGCACCCAGCAGGTGGCGACGTCATACTAGGGGAGAAGTGCGGCCCACTGCACGCCGGAATGGTCCCACCCCACGGCGAGTGGAAAGGCAACCGGACACAACCCCGCCGTGGATTGCTCCACGCGGGCGGCCGGCCCCATCTGCCGAGAAGGCAAGCAGTGGTCGGATGGGCGTCAATCTCACATGTTCCACCTTTTGGACTTCTCACGTTCACCCCAGAATTGTTTCACGTACTTTTCAACTCACTCTTCAAAGTTCTTTTCAACTTTCCCTCACGGTACTTGTTCGCTATCGGCCTCGTGATCATATTTAGTCTCAGATGGAGTTTACCACCCACTTGGAGCTGCACTCGCAAGCAACCCTACTCGAAGGAGAGGTCCCACCGACGATCGCACCAGCTGCTATGGGCCTGGCACTCTCTACGGGCCGTGGCCTCATTCAAGTTGGACTTGGGCTCGGCGCGAGGCGTCAGGGTAGTGGACCCTCCCAAACACCACATGCCACGTCAGGTGGCAGCCTGCGGGGTTCGGTGTTGGACTCTTCCCTGTTCGCTCGCCGCTACTGAGGGAATCCTTGTTAGTTCGTTCCTTTTCGTCCGCTTAGTAATATGCTTAAATTAAGCGGGTAGTCTCCGCCTGCTCTGAGGTCGTTGTACGAGCCGGCTGTGCACGCTACCGAGGCAGTACCGGTATGCGAGCCGCCAGGCGACGGGCGCACATCGCACGTTTAAGGAGACGCGGTCGGCCCCAGACGCGGCCATGACACACATAGGTCTCTGAAGCGGGGCAAACGTCGCGCCCTTCAGTATACGAAGCCTATCCTGAGCCAGACATGGCCCGGGAACGGAATCCATGGACCGCAATGTGCGTTCGAAACGTCGATGTTTATGTGTCCTGCAGTTCACATATCGACATGCAATTTACTGCGTTCTTCATCGACCCACGAGCCGAGCGATCCACCGTCCTGAATGATCGTTTTTAGTTTCCACTGTCTTTCTCAAAACAATTGCACAGGCGGGGCTGATCCGTTTGACGGTCCCTGTTCCAATGTTTTGTCCATCAGCCTCATGGCCAATGGGCATCGTACAGCTCCAGACCGGACAGGCATTCGGGCGAAAGTCACTCAAAACCGGCGCTAGGCGCCAGGTGCCGCAAGCCTGCCGCTCCAGAACTTCAGCGCTCGTACCATACATGTCCGTTACTTTTGAGAAGCACACGTGGTTCCGCACGTGGCGCACAGCTGCTGCGAGCTGTACAGGTAGCATGTTGCGCGATACGACACGCACATGGAAAGACATGCAGTCTAGTCGGTAATGATCCTTCCACAGGTTCACCTACGGAAACCTTGTTACGACTTTTACTTCCTCTAAATGATCAAGTTTGGTCATCTTTCCGGTAGCATCGGCAACGACAGAGTCGATGCCGCGTACCAGTCCGAAGACCTCACTAAATCATTTAATCGGTAGTAGTGACGTGCGGTGTGTACAAAGAGCAGGGACGCAATCAACGCGAGCTTATGACTCGCGCTTACTGGGAATTCCTCATTCATGGGGAAGAAGTGCAAGCTCCAGTCCCTAGCACGTAGGAGGTTCAGCGGGTTACCCCGACTTTACGGCCTACGAAGACACGCTGATTCCTTCAGTGTAGCGTGCGTGCAGCCCAGAATATCTAAGGGCATCACAGACCTATTATTGCTCAATCTCGTGCAGCTAGAAGCCGCCTGTCCCTCTGAGAAGAAAAGTAATCGCTGACAGCACGAAGGATGTCACGCGACTAGTTAGCGGAATTAACCAGACAAATCGCTCCACCAACTAAGAACGGACATGCACCACCACCACACAGAATCAAGAAAGAGCTGTCAATCTGTCAATCCTTCTGGTGTCCGGGCCTGGTGAGGTTTCCCGTGTTGAGTCAAATTCCTTTAAGTTTCAGCTTTGCAACCATACTTCCCCCTGAAGTTTTTTTGGTTTCCTGGAGGCTACCCGCCGAGTCATAGGAGGAACTGCTGCGGATCGCTGGCTGGCAGCGTTTATGGTTAGAACTAGGGCGGTATTTGATCGCCTTCGAACCTCTAACTTTCGTTCTCGATTAATGAAAACATACTTGGCAAATGCTTTCGCTTCTGTTCGTCTGGCGACGATCCAAGAATTTCACCTCTAACGTCGCAATACGAATGCCCCCTCCTGTCCCTATTAATCATTACCTCAGGTTCCAAAAACCAACAAAATAGAACCGAGGTCCTATTCCATTATTCCTTGCACACAGTATTCAGGCGGGCTCGCCTGCTTTAAGCACTCAAATTTGTTCATAGTAAACGTGCCGGCCCATCGAAACACTCAATAAAAGATCACCCTGGTAGGATTTCAACGGGGTCCGGCTCGGGATGCACGAGCAAGCACGAAGCGGTCGCACGCCTTCGGCTCGCCCCACCGGCAGGACGTCCCACGATAGATGCCAGTTAAACACCGACGGGCGGTGAACCAACAGTGTGGGGCACAAATCCAACTACGAGCTTTTTAACCGCAACAACTTTAATATACGCTATTGGAGCTGGAATTACCACGGCTGCTGGCACCAGACTTGCCCTCCAATAGATACTCGTTAAAGGATTTGAAGTGTACTCATTCCGATTACGGGGCCTCGGATGAGTCCCGTATCGTTATTTTTCGTCGCTACCACCCTGTGCCGGGAGTGGGTAATTTGCGCGCCTGCTGCCTACCTTGGATGTGGTAGCTGTTTCTCAGGGTCCCTCTCCGGAATCGAACCCTGATTCCCCGTTACAACCATGGTAGGCGCAGAACCTACCATCGACAGTTGATGAGGCAGACATTTGAAAGATGCGTCGCCAGTACGAGGACCGTGCGATCAGACCGTGGTTATTCAGAGTCACCAAGGCAAACGGACCGGTCGAGCCGACCCACTGGTTTTGGTCTAATAAAAGCGTTCCTTCCATCTCTGGTCGGAACTTTTTTTTTTAATTCTTTGCTAACCATCAATAATAATTATACAACATAACCCACTTCCTTATATGATTAGTGTGTCTTACTTTCTAAGTTGTTAGATACTATTTGCAGGTAATTACATTGTAGTGAATATTGAGCTACAGCTATACTCTAATTACAATGGGCAGCTATTCTTAATCGTATTACTATTTAATTCCTAAGATCTTAAGTAACTCTACTACCTGCAGCGTCACAAATGTGCCAGAAATATATATATATAAACCTATTTTATTGCCTTGCCCATCGATCTGATCCCGATGGGCTTGCCCCTGACATTGGGCAGGCCAGGATGTTATTCGCTGCAGGTTCCTAATACTAATTTCCTAATCTAATTTCTACTAACTGGTTCTAACCTAAGTCAATTCCGGTGCATTGTCCAGTCTGTGATGTTATTCCCCACTCCCCCTAGTCCCGCATGTGGCGGATTCCAGACTATTAAGGTTGGCCTACCCTCGCGCAGGCGGTATAGGAGTTGGGCACATGTTTGGTATTAGAATTTCTCTACTTTTATTGTAATTAATTTATTTCCCTCATGTATTCTTTTAGCACTTTTAATGATACCTCGTCTGCAAGTTTGTTTAGAGTTTGAAAAGTGTCTCGTTGTCTTATGAGGTGGTATGTGTCATGGTCAGGTAGTTGGTCACGTAGTATGGAAGCAGCATCATTGAAGAGAAGGCACTCGTAAATCACATGATCGGGAGTGCCCTCCAGTTCACCACATTCATACGCGGGTGTGGCCCTTTTCCCGAACCGACATAAGTATGTCTGGTAAGGCCCATCTCCAGTGAGAGAATGGATTAGTCCTCTGTTGGGTTCAAAGTATCTCATTTTTAATCGTTCCCTAATGTTTGGAATGTGTTCATATGTCCTACGCCCTGTTTCGTCCGTTTCCCATAGTTCTTGCCATAGTTGTTCCCCCTTTTGCCGAATCTCACCCTTGTCCCTAGCCCCAGTGCCTAAAGTCTCTTCTATTTTCGTTGCATTTCCCTGCTTAACCCAGAACCACGCGGCCTGCTCTTTGACATTGATGTCCAGGGGGCAGAGGGGCAGAGCCCCATTATGACCAATAGCACTCCCCCTGGTGATGTTCTATAAGCTCCCACAGATCTAAGCATCATGTTCCTTTTAACCCTTCTCACTGTCATGGCGGGCACAACCCTCGTGAGCCTGTGTGCCCAGACTCCCGAGCCGTAACCCACTACTGATGTTAATATGTTATTGTGGTAGAGTTTTATGAGATGAGGGGGGAGATGAAATCTTTTATATCCGATGGATATGAGATTGTTCAATGTTTGAAGGGCTTTCTGTGTTACGGTTTCAATGTGTTTCCTGAAGTTCCACTTCTCATTAGTGGTGATGCCCAGGTATCGTGTGTAATGTCGTCGAAGGACCGGCGAGTGCTCGATTCGTACAGTCAGGTTTCGGATTAATTGTCCCTTTAACAGCAAGTATGTAGACTTGCTTGGTGATATCGTCATTTTAGTGTTTTGGCACCATAGCTGTAGTTTGTTTAGGGCACTTTCTATTTTGGGTTCTATGTCTTCGCAGCTACGGCCGCCGACCAATAGGAGGAGGTCATGTGCATAGGCTATCACCTCTATCACTTCTTCACTTCGTTGTAAGGTGTCTAGTAAAGGCTCCATGTGGATGTCCCAAAACAGGGGCCCTAACACGGAACCCTGGGGACAGCCCTATGTTATAGATTTTCCGATTCTCCCGCTAGTGGATGGTAGCCAGACCTCCTGCTGCTCGCAATAGCTCCTCAGACAACCATATAGCGGCCCTGGACACTCCTTCTCCCGCAAGCAGGAGAGGAGCGAAGGCCACCACAGGTTATCGAAGGTGCCACTGATGTCAACCATGGTGCCCACCATGTACTTGTGCGGGGTAGAGCCACAGACCTCAGCTGCCGGGGCGACTGCATCAGATGCCGATCGCCCAGGCCTGAAGCCAAACTGCCTGTCGCTCATCCCACACAGCACTCGGTGTGCGGCCAGTCTGTCAGCTAGTAGCTTTTCTGGTATTTTCCCTAGTATGTTAAGCAAGCAGATTGGTCGGTAGGATTTTGTGTTTGTTGGGTCTTTATCTGGTCCTTTTCGAATGATGACTACGTTTGCTGTCTTCCACACCCTTGGAAATTTTCGCTGTCTGAGACACTCATTGTACAAGTGGGAGAGTGGTGCAGTTAGCTGGGGAGCTAGAAACTGCACCTCTGCTACAATTCCGTGTGGCCCGGGAACTTTTAAGTGACTTTATGTGGGCAGCCACCTCTTCCTCTGGAAGGCTATCAAGTCTTAATTGTTGTTGTTCAGATTCCCCATCCGCGCTATCATCAGGCAGCAGGGACCGGAGGAGGACCTCGGCGCTCTCCTGCCAGAATTCCGTTATCCTGTCCCCGTGCCTGACTGTTGATAATTCCAGTGGAGAGCGGATCTTCTCTCTTACTATTTTATATGGTATGCACCAGGGGTCCAATGACAATTGGCTCTGGACGAAGTTTTCCCAGCTTTGTGTTCTGACAGCTTGGAGTTCCTTCTGAAATCGGAGTTTAGCCTCCCGATATTGCAGCAGCCATCTTTGCCGTTATGGCCAGACGACACTGCGCTGGTAGTATCTTCTCAACCTTCTGACCGACCGGTGCATATCCTCGAGCTCAGGCGACCGTGGTGATGGAGAGGCTGCCATAGCCTTCCTCCTGGTCGGTACGGCAGCTTTCATCGTGCTAGTTATTGCACTGATCAGTTCCTCTGCTCTGTCATTTATGTCCATGACCAGGTCTGCGTCACCTTCTGGCAAGGCAGGAATGACGCACTCCCTCGCTAGACGTTCCCAATCAGCCCTTTTTTAGTTGAATTGCGTTTCCCACCCCATGGCTCAGCGGGACACTCTATCTCCTACGATGAATGTAATTAAGTTGTGGTCGCTGGTGGTGGCGTTTTCTTAAACTTTCCTCTGTTGTATTATGTTGATTGCATTGGGAGTGGCTAAAGTTATGTCGATGTTATTGCCTGGCTCTCCTCCCCCAGCATAGGTTGCAGGGTTGCCAGGTTTGTTAGCCACCACTAGTTGCGAGGCCATGATGAATTCTTCAACTTTCTCTCCGTTAGTGTCCCTTGTGCCGCTGTACTACAGGGGGGATTTTGCGTTGATATCAGCAGTAACTACCATTCTTCGTCCTTGCAATGCCGTGGTTACTGTAGCTAGGTGGTCAAGATGACTTTCAGTGTTGTCACCGTACTGGAAGTACATATTGACTAGTATTGTTGCTCCGCCATGAGATAACAGCTCCACGACATTGCAGTGACTGTTAGTATATTGCGATAGTGTCGTTACTTTCACGGCTTTATTTGTGATTATTAACGCCGCTTTTGGATTATCTCCTAGGCTGATGACCTGCCAGGTTGCGGCTACAAATGCTATTTTTCCAGATTAGGAGTACGGCTCTTGTAGACAGAGCACATCCAGCCGCCTCTCCTCCACTTCCTTGGGCAGTTCTTGCATTAGAAGTCGACTGTTATGTGTGTTGAGTTGGCCAATGGTAATTTTTGTCATTGAAGGAAAGTAAGTATGATTGTAGTCATCTGGCCACGTCTTACTCCAGTCAAACGTAATGCGTCCATTAGCCAAGACAGACTGTTCGTAAATGTCATATAGGTCAAATTTTTCGCCTCGTCTCTCAAACACTTTCTTTAGTAAGTCTCACAGGGCTCCGAAGTCAGCGGGAAGATTCACTGACTTTATCTGTATCCTGTCTACAGCATCCATTACCGAGAAGGTGACTTTTCTGCCGTTTTCGTGTCCCACGCAAACCACATGTCGAAAGGCAGTGGTCAGGGTAGCCGGCTGCTCCAACCTTGCCAGTTGCATCATTAATTCTAAATTTGGGTATATCTGAACCGGGTCTACTGGCGGTACCCTTACTATCGTGGTGTCTTGTGAGCTCGTTATTGTGCTTTCCTGCACAGGCCTCTGTTCTTTCTGGTTGCTTCCATCTTTTAGAACCTCAGGCACAGGTTGCCCTTGCTGTTGCTGGTGTTTAATCGGCTTCGATCCCCAGCTGGGGGAGCAGGGAGTTTCGGCCACAGGGTGAATTCCGTCTGGATACTCTGTTTTTTTTTTCTCCACAAAAATAATAATTATACATATTAACCCACCTCCTAACATGATTAGTGGACCGTTAATTGATACATAGAATTGGGTTATAATGCAGCTTGATATTACAGTTATGTTAGTGAACTACAGTTTAAACTACTACAGTATGTTAGTTTTCTACAACAATGGGCAGTTTAGTTTAACCTACTTTATTTAATTATCTAACCTAGAATGACTACTAACTGCAGCGTCACAGGTGTGTCAGTAAAATAAAAACCTACTTAGAATAGCCAGGCTCCACGAGCTAACCCCGAGGAGCATGCCCCTGGCACTGAGCTGGCCAAAGTTAGTTTTCGCTGCAGTTTCCTAAATTAATGTCCTAATCTAAGTCCTACTAAATACTAACTTAACCTACGTCATAATCGGTGCTTTAGTCACAATCGGTGGTAATTGACCCCCCCCCCCCCCCCTAATCCCGTATGTGGCGGTTTCCAACTGATGGAAGTCGGCCATTTCACACACAAGCGGTATGGGAATGGGATCAGGTCTCAATCGGTTGGTCTATGAATTGGTACCTATTCTTGGTCCTTCAGGTATTCTGTTAACACTTTCCGTGATACCTCATCTGCCAGAGCATTCAAAGTATGAAAAGTGTCTTCTTGTCAAAGTAGATGGTATATGTCATTGGCCGGCCGATGTGGCCGAGCGGTTCTAGGCGCTACAGTCTGGAACCGCGCGACCGCTACGGTCGCAGGTTCGAATCCTGCCTCGGGCATGGATGTGTGTGATGTCCTTAGGTTAGTTAGGCTTAAGTAGTTCTAGGGGACTGATGACCTTAGAAGTTAAGTCCCATAGCGCTCAGAGCCTATGTGTCATTGTTCGGAAGTCTGTCTCGGAGTGTTGTCGCGACATCATTGAAGATAGGGCACTCGAAAACCACATGGTCGGGAGTTCCCTCTGCCACGCCACAGTCACACCCGGGGGTTGCCCTTTTCCCAAACCGACATATATATGTCGGGTAGGGTCCATGACCAGTGAGAAAATGAATAAGTCCTCGTGTAGGTTCAAAGTATTTCATGCCCCCACGCTCTTTTACGTCAGGTAAGAACTGGAAGGTTCTTCTCGCCGTTTCTTCTTCCTCCCAAGCCCTCTGCCAAAGTTCCTCCCCTCTGTTTCGTATTTCTCTCTTATCCTCCACCCTCGCACCCATGATCTCTATTATTTTCTCCCTGTTCCCCTTTTTGGCCCAGTACCATGCCGCTTGCTCACGTATCTTGATATCTAGCGGGCAGAGCCCCATTATGACTAACAGAGCTCCCCCCGGTGATGTTCTGTAGGCCCCCACATATCTCAGAATCGTGCTTCTTTGGACTCTTCTCAATGTCATGGCGGGCGCGACTCGCATGAGCCTGTGCACCCAGACTCCCGAGCCGTAACCCTCTTCTGATGCTAGAATACAATTATGATAAAGTTTTATGCGATGAGGAAGGAGATGAAATCTTTTATGTCCAATGGAGACGGATTGTTTAGTAGTTGAAAAGCTCTCTGGGTTATGGTGTCTATGTGTTTCCCGAAGTTCCACCTCTCTTCAATTATGTCTCCCAAGTATCATGCCTCCCGTCGCCGAAGAACTGGTGAGGCGTCGATTCTAACAGTGGGATTTCTGATTAGCTGACCTTTTAGCAGTAAGTATGTAGATTTACTCGGAGACATTTTCATCTTTGTATTTTGGCAGCTTGGTGCAGTTTCTCTATGGCCCTTTCGATCTTTGGTTCGATGTCTTCTGAGTTACGACCGCCGACCAGCAGGAGGAGGTCATCTGCGTAGGCTATCACCTCTAGCACTTCTTCACTTTGCTGTAGTCTGTATAACGACGGTTCCATATGGATGTACTAGAAAAGAGCTTTGGGGACACCCTTTGGTAATTACTTTCCCAATTCTCCCGCTAGGGGATGATAGCTATACATACCGGTCCTTACAATAGCTCCTCAGACACCTATATAGCGGCCATGGACACTCTTTCTCCCGCAGACAGGAGAAGAGCGAAGGCCACCACAGGTTGTCGAAGGCGCCACTGATATCCACCATGATGCCGACGAAGTACATATGTGGGGTTGACCCACAGACCTCAGCCGCCAGAGCGATAGCATCAGATGCCGACTGCCTCGGCCTGAAGCCGAACTACCCGTCGCTCATCCCGCACAGCACCCGTTGAGCCGTCAATCTATCAGCCAGCAGTTTTTCTAGAAGCTTCCAGAGCAGGTCCAATAGGCAAATTGGCCTGTATGATTTGACTTTGGCGGGGTCTTTTTCTGGTCCCTTTTTTATTATGACCACGTTCGCGGTTTTCCACCTCTTGGGGAACTTCCTATGTCTGAGGCACTCGTTAAAGAGGTGAGTCAGCGGCGCGATTAACCAGGGTTCCAGAAATTGCACCACCTTAGCCACAATTCCGTCTGGTCCTGGAGCTTTCCCTCTTTTTAGGGATCTTATTTGTGCAGCCACCTCCTCTTCCGAGAAGGGGTGGACTGCCGTGTCGTTGTTGATTAGATTAGATTAGATTAGATTAATACTAGTTCCATGGATCATGAATACGATATTTCGTAATGATGTGGAACAAGTCGAATTTTCTAATATATGACATAATTAGGTTAATTTAACAACATACTTAAGTTAATATAACAACTTTATTTTTTTGTGTTTTTTGTTTTTCTTTTTTATTTTTATTTTTTTTTATTTTTTAAATATTTTTTTTTCTTAATTTATATCTAAAAATTCCTCTATGGAGTAGAAGGAGTTGTCATTCAGAAAGTCTTTTAATTTCTTCTTAAATACTTGTTGGTTATCTGTCAGACTTTTGATACTATTTGGTAAGTGACCAAAGACTTTAGTGCCAGTATAATTCACCCCTTTCTGTGCCAAAGTTAGATTTAATCTTGAATAGTGAAGATCATCCTTACTCCTAGTATTGTAGTTATGCACACTGCTATTACTTTTGAATTGGGTTTGGTTGTTAATAACAAATTTCATAAGAGAGTATATATACTGAGAAGCTACTGTGAATATCCCTAGATCCTTAAATAAATGTCTGCAGGATGATCTTGGGTGGACTCCAGCTATTATTCTGATTACACGCTTTTGTGCAATAAATACTTTATTCCTCAGTGACGAATTACCCCAAAATATGATGCCATATGAAAGCAATGAGTGAAAATAGGCGTAGTAAGCTAATTTACTAAGATGTTTATCACCAAAATTTGCAATGACCCTTATTGCATAAGTAGCTGAACTCAAACATTTCAGCAGATCAGCAATGTGTTTCTTCCAATTTAATCTCTCATCAATGGACACACCTAAAAATTTGGAATATTCTACCCTAGCTATATGCTTCTGATTAAGGTCTATATTTATTAATGGCGTCATACCATTCCCTGTATGGAACTGTATATACTGTGTCTTATCAAAATTCAGTGAGAGTCCGTTTACAAGGAACCACTTAGTAATTTTCTGAAAGACAGTATTGACAATTTCATCAGATAATTCTTGTTTGTCAGGTGTGATTACTATACTTGTATCATCAGCAAAGAGAACTAACTTTGCCTCTTCATGAATATAGAATGGCAAGTCATTAATATATAATAAGAACAACAAAGGACCCAAGACTGACCCTTGTGGAACCCCATGCTTGATAGTTCCCCAGTTTGAGGAATGTGCTGATCTTTGCATGTTACGAGATCTACTTATTTCAACTTTCTGCACTCTTCCAGTTAGGTACGAATTAAACCATTTGTGCACTGTCCCACTCATGCCACAATACTTGAGCTTGTCTAGCAGAATTTCATGATTTACACAATCAAAAGCCTTTGAGAGATCACAAAAAATCCCAATGGGTGGTGTTCGGTTATTCAGATCATTCAAAATTTGACTGGTGAAAGCATATATGGCATTTTCTGTTGAAAAACCTTTCTGGAAACCAAACTGACATTTTGTTAGTACTTAATTTTTACAGATACGTGAAGCTACTCTTGAATACATTACTTTCTCAAAAATTTTGGATAAAGCTGTTAGAAGGGAGATTGGACGGTAATTGTTGACATCAGATCTATCCCCCTTTTTATGCAAAGGTATAACAATAGCATATTTCAGTCTATCAGGGAAAATGCCCTGTTCCAGAGAGCTATTACACAGGTGGCTGAGAATCTTACTTATCTGTTGAGAACAAGCTTTTAGTATTTTGCTGGAAATGCCATCAATTCTATGTGAGTTTTTGCTTTTAAGCAAGTTTATTATTTTCCTAATTTCAGAGGGAGAAGTGGGTGAGATTTCAATTGTATCAAATTGCATAGGTATGGCCACTTCCATTAACAGCCTAGCATCTTCTAATGAACACCTGGATCCTACTATATCCACAACATTTAGAAAATGATTATTAAAAATATTTTCAACTTCTGACTTTTTGTTCGTAAAGTTTTCATTCAATTTGATGGTAATACTGTCTTCCTCTGCTCTTGGTTGACCTGTTTCTCTTTTAATAATATTCCAAATTGTTTTAATTTTATTATCAGAGTTGCTGATTTCAGACATGATACACATACTCCTGGATTTTTTAATAACTTTTCTTAATATAACACAGTAGTTTTTATAATTTTTGATAGTTTCTGGGTCACTACTCTTTCTTGCTGTCAGATACATTTCCCTTTTCCGGTTACAAGATATTTTTATACCCTTAGTAAGCCATGGTTTGTTACAAGGTTTCTTACAAGTATATTTAACTATTTTCTTGGGAAAGCAGTTTTCAAATGCATTTACAAAAATGTCATGAAATAAATTATATTTTAAATTGGCATCAGGTTCACGGTACACCTCATCCCAGTCTAACTGCTGTAGGCTTTCCCTGAAATTTGTAATTGTTAAATCGTTGACTGAACATACTACTTTGGAGGACTGTTTAGTATTGCTGAATGGAGCTATGTCATATATTGTAACTAGCTGTGCACCATGATCAGAAAGACCATTCTCAACAGGCTGAGCATTTATCTGGTTAAACTTATCTTGGTCTATAAAGAAGTTATCTATCAGTGAGCTGCTATCCTTTACCACCCGAGTAGGAAAATCAATAACGGGTGTCAAATTGAAAGAACCGAGTAATACTTCAAGCTCATTTTCCCTATTACCCTCTTTCAGAGAATCTACATTGAAGTCCCCACAAATAATAATTTGCTTCCCCCTGTCTGACAGATAGCACAACAAGGAGTCCAAATTTTTCAGAAATAGATGAAAATTTCCTGATGGGGACCTATATACAGTTACGATTATAAATGTGACTTTATTTAATTTAAGCTCACAGGCACATGATTCTATATGTTTCTCTACACAAAACTTTTTTGTTTCTATACTTTTTGCACAATGACAACTTTTGACATATATGGCAACTCCTCCTTTCTCCATATTTTCTCTCATTACATGTGCAGAGAGCTTATATCCACTTACATTTATCTTATCCATATCAGTAACAATGTGATGCTCAGACAGGCAGAGTATATCTATTTCATTCTCAGCTGAGTTTCTCATTGTGCTTAGGCCTAGTTCCTATACCAGTGGTCACATGGTGTTCAGAGAGGCATATTATGTCAGCTGGGTTGGGTGACTTTAATTCATCAATGCAATTACCTAGGACTGAGATACAACTTGGCGGAGATAAAATTTCTGGTGATTGGTGAAAATTTATAATTGAAAGCTGTGATTGGTGATCAAATGTGCTAGAATTGTGCTGTTTAATTTCTTTCCTAAACTGAAGATTTGTTTCAATCCTGACCTCTCGTAGAACTTGACATCTTTCTGTCTTACCTATCCTAAAAAAGGTGCTGCTCCAACACCTGTAACCACTGGTATTTTACCATTCATGGCAGTGCCTCCCCCCCTTAAATTTCCTGCTATTACCCCAGCCAGTTTCCCCTTCCCTTTCCTGTTGAGATGTAGGCCGTGCCTGGTATAGTCCCACCTACTGAGATAATCAACAGGAACCACACCAATATGAGCCCCCGCACCCGACCCAAGCAGCTGTTCCAACTCCAAATTAACTCTCCCAACAGAAGAGTTCAAATGAGGCCGGTCATGGCGTCTCAGGACAGATACAAACTCAACATTGGTGTGTCTCGATGCCGACGCAATCTTTACCAGGTCACACTCTATACTGTACCCAGGATCTCTGTCAATGCTGTTCCCTGGCCCTCCCACAATAACCACGGTGTCTTCCCTGGTAAATCCTTTACAGAGTGAACCTAAATCCTCTGTCACCTGATCCAGACTAGCACTTGGTTTGAAAAAATTTGTGACCTGGTATTCTGGTCCTAATTCCTCCTGCAGAAGTTGGCCTACACCTCTGGCATGAGAACTGCCTAACAACAAAACTTTCTTCCTTTTCGATGACTTTCCTACATTCTTTTTCAATTTCCTATTGAAAGTTTGTTGTGTCCTGTCTACACCTACCTCTCCTTGAGGCTCATCAGTTTCTAACTGAAGCAACAGGTCAAACTTATTTTTGACATTCACCACAAAACTGTCAGACTTAGTTCTAGGCCTGTTCCTTCTGCTACCTGTTGCCACTTCCCACCTCTCTTTGCCCTTCTCCCTCCTTAACCTGTCCAGATCTTCCCTAG
The DNA here is from genome assembly GCF_021461385.2 of Schistocerca piceifrons. Lineage (NCBI taxonomy): Eukaryota > Metazoa > Arthropoda > Insecta > Orthoptera > Acrididae > Schistocerca > Schistocerca piceifrons. The sequence continues at coordinate 553,198,524 of NC_060140.1, forward strand.
CCTGATCTAGCTCAGCCTGAAGGGCAGCAATTTTCCCCTCCTGTTCCACTATCTTCCTATCTCTGCTGCAAATCCTACATAACCACTGATGAGCCTGATCCACTTTCCCAACACCCACGCCACTGCAGTCCCCCCAGTGAAAAAAAACTACTACATCCATCACACCAAACCCCGGAACTAACAATTCTATGGCAAGTCAGGCACTACTCACTCATGGCAAAAATAATACTTTAGCTAGAATAAATCAATTAAATTACCGAAAATCAAAAAAGACGTTACAAGAATTAAGCCTATTCACAAATGTATACAAGCAAGTTTCTGATTTAAAATTCCGCTGTTTTTCTGAGATCTTCTAGCTCTGTATCTCGCAGTTGCTGCTGGCTTACGGTTTTTCCATCTGCATTGTCGTCAGGCAGCAGGGACCGGAGAATGACCTCTGCAGTCTCCTACCAAGATTCCGTCATCCTGTCCCCCTGCCTGACTGTTGATAGCTCCAGGGGAGAGCGGATTTTTTCCCTCACTAATTTATATGGGAGGCCCCATGGGTCTAAGGCCAACTGGTTCCACATGTAGCTCTCTCAGCTACGCATTCTTACTTCGCGTAGTTCCTTCTGAAATCTCTGCTTGGCCTCCCTATATTGCAACTGCCATCTTTGCCTTTCCAGCCAGACGACACTGCACTGGTAGTTCCTCCTTAGCCTCCTGACAGATTGACGTAATTCCTCTAATTCGGCCGATCATGGTGACGGTGAGGCCGCCATGGCCTTCCTCCTGGTTGGTACAGCAGGCCTCACCGCTCTGTGTACTGCGCCCACCAGTTTGTCAGCTCTTTCGTCCACGTCTATGTCTTGATGTACATCACCTTCTGGTAAGGTAGGAATGTAGCACTCCCTTGCTAGGCGTTCCCAATCCGCTTTGTTGTAATTGAATTGTACTTTCCACCCTATGGTCCAGCGGCACTCCCTTTCACCTAGAGTGAAGGTTATTAAATTATGGTCACTAGCGGTGGCATTACTCACGACTTTCCAGCTCTGTCTGACATTTGCTGCGTTATGAGATGTTAGGATTACGTCTATGTTCATGCCCTGTCCTCCTCCCGCTGCGTAGGTAGGAGGATTGCCCGGCTTGTTGGCCACCACGAGCTGTGAAGCCATGATAAACTCTTCCACTTTATCTCCCTTTGTATCTCTGGTGCCGCTGTACCACAGGGGAGATTTTGCATTAATGTCAGCTGTTATGACTATCTTCCGTTCCCGCAACGCCGTGGTAACTCTTTCCAGATGTTCTAAATGCTGCTCAATCTCGTCTCCGTATTGGAAGTACATGTTTATGAGAATAATTACTCCCACTGGGGACTGAAGCTCCACGACATTCCACTGACTAGTTGTAAATTGTGAGAGCGTGGTGACCCTCACAAGTTTATTTGTAACTGCTATCGCCGCTCTAGGGTCCTCCCCTCTGATGACAATTTGCAACGTTGCGGCAGCAAAGGTTATTTTTCCAGCTTGGGAGTACGGCTCCTGTAGGCAGAGTACATCCAGTCTCCTCTCCTCCACCTCTTTACGGAGCTCCTGCATAACAGGTTGGCTATTGTTCATGTTTAATTGTCCAATTGTTATTTCAGTCGTCATGGGAAGTATGTGTGCATGTGGTCATCTGGCCAGGTCTAACTCCAGTCGAAAGCAATTCGTCCATTTGCCAGTACAGCCTGTTCGTAGATGTCCTGTAGGTCAAACTTCTCACCACGTCTCTCAATGACTTTTCTCAGCAGGTCCCGCAGGGCTCCGAAATCGGTGGGAAGATTCACTGACTTTAGCTGAATTCTGTCCACAGCCTCCATTACCGAGAAAGTTACCTTCCTACCCTCTTCATGTCCTACACGGACCACATGTCGTAAGGCAGTGGCCGGGGTAATTGGCTCTTCCATCCTGGCCAGTTGCATTGTGTACTCGATATTGGGGTACACCCTTACCAGGTTCACAGGTGGCAATCTGACTACTGGAGTGCTCTGTGTTGTGGACTTCAGACTTGTACTTGTGACTGAGTTGTCTTGAATAGGTTGGTTTTCTTTAAGTTGCTTTCTTGTTGGGGATGTTACAGTCATAGGATGCCCTTGCCGCTTCAGATGGACTGTCGGCTTCGTTCCCTGGCGTTGAGGGGCGGGATCTATGGCCATTGCGGAGAGATCTGTCTTTATACTGCTGTCAATCATGTAGGGCTCTGTTTGGATGGCCTTGTCTAGTGATTCTGTCTTAGTGGCGCCCGAGAGCGCCATCAAGAAATTCTTAAATCTAGTTGCCCTCATAGCATCCCGCCTCCTCTTGCTCGGGGATTTGCGCTTTGGCATCCTGTTTTGTGGGCTGTGATCAGCCATAATCGAGTCTAGAAATCAATCGTTGCTCTAGCATTCGATATGTTGGGCAATTACGTCCCGTGGCTCCACTTGACTTTTTTCCGCAGCTTCTGCAGGGAATGCAGACCAGTGCTGCTCTGCAGTCTTTGCGGTTATGTCCGTTTGTGCCACACTTTGTACAAGCCGACGCCCTGGTACAAAGCCTTAGAATGTAGTCCAGGCCACCACAGTTATGGCAGCGAGGTATCACGATGTAATCCCTGACGTAGACTGAATGGAAGCCAATGTATAATCTCCCCATTGCCGTGATCTTTCTCCTGAATTTTCTTCACACTAGTGTCTTGCCCAGGCAGAGTCCTGATAAAGACTGCAGTGTCTGTTCTCTAGGCTACTTGGCCTATTGTCTCTTAGGTTGTTGGTTGGTTTGTGGGGATTAAAGGGACCAGACTGCTGTGTTCATCGGTCCCTTTTTCCAAAGACTAAGAACACCCACAGAGAATAAGAACGATTAACAGAATAGATCACAGATGACACAGAACAAGAGAAACTTAGACAGACAAGACAAAACGAACTAAAATCACACAGAGTGTGACGGTGGCTGGCTGACCATAGAAATAAAAAACGAAAAGCCAACCACTTAGAAACACATTAAAAAATCAGACTAAAATTGTAGGCCATAGGCCACAATCAACACAAAAGGACATAACAAACGCTTAGATTAAACGATAAAAACCCCCTGCTCGAATAAAACGTAAAACTAAGCCAGTCATAGCAGGGTCATCAGATAAAAGGGCAGGGAGCGTATCAGGCAACGCAAATGTCTGCCTGACCACAGCTAAAAGGGGGCAGGCCAACAAAATGTGGGCCACTGTCAAAGCCACCCCGCAGCGACATAGAGGAGGGTCCTCCCGGTGCAGTAAATAACTGTGTGTCAGCCTGGAGTGGCCAATGCAGAGCTGACAAAGGACTACTGAGTCCCTGCAGGTGGCTCGCAGGGATGACCGCCACGCACCTGTCGTCTCCTTGATGGCACAGAGTTTATTATGCGCCATTCATCGTCCCACAGCGCAAAAACTTTGCGGCCTAAGACTGCCCTCAAATCAGTCTCTGGGAGGCCCACATCCAGAGATGGTTTACTGGTGGCCTCTTTCGCCAGGCGGTCAACATTTCATTGCCGGGTATCCCAACATGGCCTGGGGTCCACACAAAGACCACAGAGCGGCCGCAATGGGCAAGAGTATGGAGGGACTCCTGGATAGCCATCGCCGGCTGCGGTGGTCTCGCGGTTCTAGGCGCGCAGTCCGGAACCCCGCGACTGCTACGGTCACAGGTTCGAATCCTGCCTCGGGCATGGATGTGTGTGATGTCCTTAGGTTAGTTAGGTTTAAGTAGTTCTAAGTTCTAGGGGACTGATGACCACAGCTGTTAAGTCCCATAGTGCTCAGAGCCATTTGAACCATTTGATAGCCATCACCAGACGAGAACGAGCGAAACACTGCTCGAGAGCTCGTAAACTGCTCAGGGAATCGCTACAGATAATGAAGGACCCACCCGAGCAGGAATGGCTATACTCTAGGGTACGAAAGATGGCGACCACCTCAGCAGTGTAAACACTGCAGCCAGCCGGCAACGAACGTTGTTCGGAATGGTCCCCTAGAGTTAACGCATAACCGACACGACCAGCAACCATCGAACCGTCAGTGTAAACAATGCCACAGCCCTGATACGTTGCGACGATGGAAAGAAACCGGCGGCGGAAAGCCTCTGGAGGGACTGAGTCCTTCGGGCCCTGTGCCAAGTCGAGCCGAAGGCAAGAGCGAGGAACACACCATGGGGGTGTACGCAAAGTGGCCCAGAAAGGAGGTGGAACAATGAAAACCCTAAGCCCGGAGAGAAGCTCTTTGATGCGGACCGCGATCGTACAACCTGACCGGGGCCGACGTTCTGGCAGATGGACGACAGATTGCGAGAACAGGAGACGATAGTTTGGATGCCCAGGAAAGCTAAAAACATGGGCAGCATAAGCGGCCAGCAAACGTTGGTGCCATAACCGCAGGGGAGGGACACCTGCCTCCACTAGTATGCTGTCCACAGGGCTGGTCCGGAAGGCACCAGTGGCAAGTCGTATTCCGCTGTGTAAAATTGGGTCCAGCACCCACAACGCAGACGGGGATGCTGAGCCATAAGCCACGCTCCCATAATCCAGACGAGACTGGATTAATGCCTGGTAGAGCCGTAACAGGGTAGATCGGTCGGCGCCCCAGCTGGTGTGGCTCAAGCATCGCAGAGCATTTAGATGCCGCCAACATGCCTGTTTAAGCTGCCGAATATGAGGCAGCCAAGTCAACCGGGAATCAAAAAGTACAGCTCAGGTTGGACCGTTTGGCGCCGGCAGAAATGCATATCGCGGGTCTTGGCAGCCGAACACTGAATACCATGCGTTACAGCCAAAGACTGCGCCTTGCAGATTGCGCCCTGTAGCTCACGTTCAGCAGCTGCAGTGCCAATAGAGCTATAGCAAAGGCGGAAGTCGTCAGCATACAGTGAAGCGGAGACAGAATTTCCCACCGCTGCAGCGAGCCCATTTATTGCAATTAAAAACAGGCAGACACTGAGGACAGATCCCTATGGTACCCCCGTTCTCCTGGACGCGGACGGAACTATGGGAGGCTGCGACTTGCACGCGGAAGGTACGATACGACAGAAAATTGCGGATAAAGATTGGCAGAGGGCCCCCCAAGACCCCATCTATGGAGTGTAGAAAGGATGTGATGACGCCATGTCGTATCGTACGCCTTCCGCATGTCGAAAAAGACAGCGACCAGGTGCTGACGGCGGGCGAAGGCAGTACAGACGGCCGACACCAGGCTCACCAGATTGTTGGCGGAGGAGCGGCCTTTACAGAACCCACCCTGAGATGGAGCCAGAAGGCCCCGAGACTCGAGTACCCAATTCAAGGGCCGGCTCACCATCCGTTAGAGAAGCTTGCAAAGAACGTTGGTGAGGCTAACGGGGCGGTAGCTGTCCACCTCCAAAGGGCTAATGCCCGGTTTCAAAACGGGGATGATAATGCTTTCCCGCCATTGCGACGGAAACTCACACTCGACCCATAGACGGTTGTAAACGTCGAGAAGGCGTCGCTTGCAGTCCACTGAAAGGTATTTCAGCATCTGACAGTGGATGCGATCTGGCCCGGGAGCGGTATCAGGGCAAGCGACAAGCACACTGTGAAATTCCCACTCACTGAATGGAGCACTGTACGATTCAGATTGGTGGGTGTGAAAAGAAAGGCTCCGACGTTCCATCCGCTCTTTAATGGAGCGGAAGGCCTGTGGGTAATTGGAAGTAGCGGAACTCAGAGCAAAATGCGCTGCCAAGCTGTTGGCAATTTTGACGGAGTCTGTACAAACTGCTCCATTCAGTGAGAGCGCAGGGACGCTGACAGGGGTCCAATAGCCGTAGAGGCGACGGATCTTGGCCCAGATCTGCGATGGAGAGACATTGAGGACAACGGGGCTCATTACGCTCCCAGCACTTCTGCTTGCTTTGGCGGATAAGGCGGTGGGCCCGCGCACGCAGCCGTTTGAAGGTGATGAGGTGGTCAATGCAGGGATGTCGCTTGTGACTCTGGAGCGCCCTCCGGCGATCTTTAATGGCTTCAGCGATTTCAGGCGACCACCAAGGCACAGTCCGCCACCGAGGGGACCGGGAAGAACGGGGAATGGCAGATTCGGCGGCAGTAACGATGCCGGTGTTGACCGATTGAACCATTGCATCAATGTCATCACTAGCGAGAGGCTCAATAGCGGCAGTGGCGGAAGACAAGTCCCAGTCAGCCTTATTCATAGCCCACCTGCAAGGGCACAGAGAAGATCGGAAAGTGGTCACTACGACACAGGTCGTCATGCACACTCCAGTCGACAGGCGGTAAGAGGCTAGGGCTGCAAATGGAAAGGTCGATGGCGGAGTACGTGCCATGCGCCATGCTGAAATGTGTGAAGGAACCATCATTTAAAAGCGAAAGATCGAACTGTGCCAATAAATGCTCAATGGTGGCGCCTCGACCTGTCGCCACTGACCCACCCCACAGAGGGTTATGGGCGTTGAAGTCGCCCAGTAACAAGAAAGGTGGCGGCAATTGGGCTATCAGAGCAGCCAGGATATGCTGCGCGACAGCACCACCCGGTGGAAGGTAAAGACTGCAAACGGTAACAGCCTGTGGCGTCCACACCCGAACAGCGACAGCCTCTAAATGTGTTTGTAGAGGTACAAACTCGCTGTGAAGAGAGTTAAGGACATATATGCAGTCGCCACCAGACACCCTTACAGAAGCTGCCAAGTTCTTATAATAACCCCGATAGCCACGGAGGGTGGGGGTTCGCAGTGCTGGAAACCAAGTTTCCTGAATAGCAATGCAGAAGAAAGGGGGAAAGCTGATAAGTTGTCGGAGCTCAGCTAGACAGTGGAAGAAACCGCTGCAGTTCCACTGGAGGATGGTATTGTTCATGTCTGTGAAAGGCGTGACGTGACTTGGAAGGCAGATTACGCCGCTGGGTCACCTGCTGCCTCCAATTGAGCACCGGTGCTAGCGCTATCCATGGCGTCTGAGGGACCACCGAGATCGAGGTCCTCAGCGGACGCCAGAATCTCCACTTCGTCCTCAGACGCAGAGCTTGTAGGAAGCGGTGGGACAGGTGCCACTGCTATGTCGTTACCCTTGGGGACATTCTTCTTCTTCTGTTTCTCTTGCTGTGCCTTCGGTGGTTCAGGCTGGGAGGGCTTCACTGGGTCAGTCTTAGGGACAGACGACGACTGTGAGGCCCTACAACCAGAGACTGGTGGTTGTTTGAGCCCCTTTGGCTGTCTACTTTTATACTGGTCGGAACTTGCGAAGGGAGGTCCACAAGGGACCCCTTCCTGGCGACAGGAGCCGAAGAAGTCTTACGCTTCTCCGGCTGGGAAGGGGGAACTGATGTCCCCGATGGTTGGGGGGGGGGTGTTGCTCCTGAAGTAGATGAAGCAGGGGCAACAGGGAGTTTAGTGCCCCCCGCCATCAAGGGGGCAGGTGTGGTCCTTCGAATCTGAGAGCTGACTGGAGCTGATGGAACTGTAGCAGGAGAGACAGTTGCGGCATAAGAAGATGTCATACGTACTGGATGAAGCCGATCATATTTCCGCTTCGCCTCAGCATACGTCAGTCGGTCCAGGGTCTGGATTTCCATGATTTTCCGCTCCTTCTGCAGAATCGGACAGTCCGGCGAGCAAGGTGGATGGTGCTCTCCATAGTTCACACAGATGGGAGGTGGGGCACAGGGAGTATCAAGATGGGAGGGTCGACCACAATCCCGACATACGAGGCCGGAAGTACAGCGTGAAGACATATGGCTGAACTTCCAACACTTGAAGAACCGTATCGGGGGAGGGATATATGGCTTGACATCACAACGGTACACCATCACCTTGACATTCTCAGGTAACGTGTCACCCTCAAAGGCCAAGATGAAGGCGCTGGTGGCAACTTGATGATCCCTTGGACCCCGGTGGACGCGCCGGACGAAATGGACACCTCGTCGCTCCAAGTTGGCGCGCAGCCCGTCATCGGACTGTAAAAGGAGATCCCTGTGGAAGATAATGCCCTGGACCATATTCAAACTTTCATGGGTCGTGATAGTAATGGAGACATCCCCCAGCTTATTACAAGTGAGCAAGGCTCGTGATTGGGCGGAGGATGCCGTTTTTATCAACACCGATCCGGACCGCATTTTGGTCAAGCCCTCCACCTCCCCAAACTTGTCCTCTAAATGCTATACAAAGAACTGAGATTTCATGGATATAAAGGATTCCCCATCAGCTCTGGTACAGACAAGATACCTGGGTGAATACATCTCACTTTCATTCAATGTCTTTCGTTCCTCCCATGGTGTGGCTAGGGAGGGGAACGATTTGGGGTCATAAACGTTACCTTTAAAATGGGCCCTCGAACGCTTAGAGACTGCTGGTGGCTGGCCACCAGCAAGAGAAGATGTGCCACGCTTCATTGCATGTCATCCACCCTGATGCCACCTACTCCGACCAAGGGCCCTCCCCACGGGCGCCACCCAGCCACAGCAAAGGCCACCTGGCAGGATGGTCATTGCGGGGAGTCCCGATGCCCCCTGTGTTGTCAGGGGGCTACAAATAACAGGGTACATGGCAGCCCCACCAAAACGGACTGGCTACCATGCTGGATGTTAGGTGACATGTGGTCCATGGTCGCTGTCAGTGCAGAAAGTGGCCCTGAACATCGCTTGGCAGAAAGTGCACGCAGGAGCGTATCCATGCCCAAGAGATGTAGAGCAGGCAGGACTGCAACGCAACGACGAATAAGCTGGCGAAAGTTCTCAATGCTAGACGGACACAATGCACCAAGTAAGGCGCCCTTCCCCAATCGCCTCGCTCTTCGGAAAAATTTTGAGATATGGAGGTCAAACCCGACAGGGGACCATCACATATGGCCGAAGCATTTGAGACTCCTTTTAATCGCCTCTTACGACAGGCAGGAATACCGCGGGCCTATTCTTACCCCCAAACCCGCAGGGGGGATCTTAGGTTGTGAGTGGGTTGGTTGGCGCTTGCGCAGCCACCGCCACCCAGGTCTTGACCGGTTAGTTCCACAATCTGCTGTTTTCCTTCTCTAACTCTTCCACCAAGCCTTCAAGTTTTGCATCAGCAATGGCCCATGCTGTAAGTTAATTTTTGATGAAAGACAGAGCCGCTTGGCTTATCTTACCATTTTTCACACATGGTGAAATTCTGACGTGCCTCTGTGTCACTGTTTCACCCTCTGCCTGTCCCAGCTCGTCCTGTGGAGAGGCATCAGGCGCAGTAGAAGCGCGTTTCGACGCACACGAATCACTCGTTTCAATTGTCGCCATGATGAATAAACGAGTGATAAAAGATGGGAGCCTGTCTCTTACCCCAGACCAGCTCCTCTGACATGGGGGGTGGGGGGGGGCAAAAAGGCAGCTCGCCCACCGGCCTCGCCCCAAGGCCAAGGGCACTCTTCGACCTGCAGGGTTCAGCACGCTGTTGCCAGCGCACTGATTCCCGTCGGTGGCCCGTCATCATCAATTTCACCTGACGCTCCTCGGCAAGGGCACCCCGCACTCCAGAGAGGCGGATGCACCTCTCGCCCTTCGTCGCCTACTTACCTGAGCTTCCACCTCTCGGCCAAGGACCCACTCCTACTCGGGTGGTGGGGTGGTCAGCCAGTCGTTCAGCGGTCTGGACCCATCTAACCTAGCCCAGGCGATGTCACCACCTCCTGGGTTTGGCAGAACATGCCCCAGTTACCCAGGGGCGCGGCGATCCCACGCCGACAAACGAGGTCTCCGGCATGCATAACACCTGATGGTCTGTGCCCTGTGAACAGAGAGGGACTGATGTTCGGTCCCTCAACACAGCTCCCCCTGTGCCAAGCACCCTTCGCTTTTGCATCGGGTTGGGTTGCAGCTCCCCCTTTTGTCGCAAGGCAGAATGCCGACCTTAACATCTGGCACCACGGGAAGATGGAAAGAGCCACTTGGGAAGGAGAGGCTATAAGAGACGCATCACTTCCCCGTGTGAGGACTGCCGCAGCACGTCTGACTGGAAGCGATACGCCCTAGTGCGAGTCTCCGTGCCTTACGGCACGCCGGCAACGGGTGGGCCCGCGCCGAACGCGCCGTCAAGCGACCGTCCTCACGCCAGATACTTTCCTTTTTTTTAAAAATAAAAAATAAACCTTTATTAACACAATACATTACAACTATATGAAAAATACAAAAATAACCCACCACCTCAATAATTAGTGGGTCTATGTGTTATACTACTAAGAATACAGCAAGTTCTACATTTTAATATTACAACTGGCTAACTTGTGGACAAGGTTAATCTATTAGGCTATTCTACTTTTCTAGTGTATTCTGCAGCGATTACAGGTGTGCCAGTTGGTGTTACAAACCTACTGTTTTAAGGCCTGCTCACTGAGCTAAACCCACGTGAGCGTGCCCCTGGCACTGGGCTGGCCAAGTCTGTGTTGTCGCCGCAGTCCCTACTTGTTAGTATTGTTAGTGTTCTAAATCTACTACTACTGCTAATTTAATTGGTTCTATGTCTAAGTAGAGTGCAGCTGTTGCAGCCTGGTGGGTGATGCACTCACTGGCCTAGTCCAGTAGTGCAGCGGATTCCAATCAGGGGAGACTGGCCTGCTCCACACCTGGCGGTATGGCGAGTACATCTCAGTCTATTCCGGGTTCAAGATCATCTATGTTGGGTTCTTAGGAATTCTCGCAAGATCTTCTGTGACACCTCGTTTGCCAATGTATTGAGAATATTGAAGGTATCGGCACGTCGTATCAGGGCATAAGTGTCGTGATCGGGTAATTGCGCTTGCAGGTCATGCGCCACATCATCATATATCGGGCAGTCATAGATGATGTGCTCAGGTGTTCCGTCTTGAACGCCACAGTCGAACGCTGGTGTAGCTCTATTTCCAAACTGACATGGATATGTCGGGTATGGTCCATGTCCCATGAGAAAGAGCAATAGTCCCCTGCTTGGCTCTAAGTGGGTCATCCCAAGTCGCTCTTTGATATTTCGCAGCAGCTGAAAGACCCTTCTACCAATTTCTTCGTTCTCCCAAGATGTTTGCCATAACTCCTCCCCCCTTCTCTTTATGGCAGGTTTATCTCCTACCTGAACCCCCAAAATGTCCCTTGTCTTATCTATTTTCCCCTTAGTGATCCAGTACCATGCGGCCTGTTCCCTTATCTTTATGTCTAACTGGCATAGTCCCATTAGAACCAATAGAACCCCCAGGAGTCGTTCTGTAGGCACCTACAAACCGCATTATCATGTTTCTTTGCACCCTTCTCACGGCCATGGCCGGCATCACCCTCGTGAGCCTGTGAGCCCAGACCCCACACGAATAACCTACTACTGATGACAGGATGCTGTTGTGATATAATTTGATGAGAGCAGGTGGCAGGTGAAATCTTTTGTGACCAATGTTGATGAGGTTGTTCAGGGTTTCTATGTCGTGTAGTGTAATGGTTTCGATATGAGATGTATAACTCCATTTTTCATCAATAATTACTCCAAGATATCGCGCTTTGCGACGCCAAAGAACTGGTGTTCCGTCAGTTCTTACTGTGGGATTCCTGACCAGACTGCCTTTTAGAAGAAGGTATGTTGACTTCCTTGGTGCAATTTTCATTTTAGCGTGTTGACACCATTCAGCTAGTATGTTGATTGCTCTTTCTACTTTTGGTTCGAGTTCTTCACGGCTACGGCCGCCGACCAACAGGAGGAGGTCGTCAGCATAGGCTCTCACGTGTAGCACGTCCTCGCAGAGTTGTAGTTTTTCTAGCAGCGGTTCTACGTTTACATCCCAAAAGAGTGGCCCCAGTACGGAGCCCTGGGGACACCCCTTCGTAATGGTCTTGCTTATTTTGTCGCTAGGCGATGATAACCAGACCTCCCTGTCCATGCAATAGCTCCTGAGACAGCCATAGAGGGGCCCTGGGCACTCCTTCTCACGCAAGCGGGAGAAGAGCGAGGGCCACCACAGGTTGTCAAAGGCGCCACTGATGTCCACCCTGATGCTGATCACGTATTTGTACGGGGCAGAGCCACAGACCTCAGCCGCCAGGGCGATTGCATCAGACGCTGATCGCCTTGGCCGTAAGCCGAACTGCCTGTCGCTCATCCCACACAAAGTTCTGTGTGCGGTCAGTCTGTCAGCCAACAGCTTCTCTAACAGTTTCCCCATGATGTCTAGGAGACATATTGGTCTGTAGGACTTTGGCTCCATGGGATCTTTGTCCTTGCCCTTCTTGATGATGACCATATTTGCTCTTTTCCAGATCTTTGGGAATTTGCCAGTCCTAAGACATTCGTTGTATAAACCCATGAGGGGTGCTATTAGCTGTGGGGTGAGGAACTGCACCACCTCCGCTACTATACCATCTGGCCCTGGTGCCTTCCCCTTTTTTAGCGATTTTATTTGTGCAGCAGTTTCTTCTTCAGAAAAAGGGTACACCCGGGTGTTGTTGGTGTACTCCTGCTGATCTGCCCTGCGGATTTGCTGTTGGGTCTCTGTTTCTCCATTTTCCACATCATCTGGAAGTAGAGTCCTCAGGAGGACCTCGGCGGTCTCCCGCCAGGACTTTGTTGTTCTTCCAGCCTCTCTGAGAGTGGAGAGGACCGCTGGGGACCTTATCTTCTCCCTGACCAACTTGTAGGAAACTCCCCACGGGTCAGTTTCAAGTTGTCTTAGTACGTAGTCCTCCCAGCTCTTCATCCTTACCTGTTTTAATTCTCTCTGGAATGCTTCCTTTGCTTCTCTATATTGCTGCAACCAGTGTTGTTTTTCCGGCCAGATGGCACTTCGCTGGTAATATTTCCTCGCCCGTCGGACAGGCTGGCGCAGACGTTCGAGGTCGGCAGTCCATGGCGATGGGGAGGCCGCTACGGCCCTTCTCCTAGTCGGAACAGCGGCTTTTACCGCCCTAACCACTGATCCCACCAGTTCCTCGGCGTACCTATCCACGTCCAGGTCACCCTCTGACAATGGAGGAATACTACACTCTCGAGCCAGGCGTTCCCAGTTAGTTTTATTGAAGTTATACTGTGTTTCCCACCCCCAAGTACTTTGTTTGCTTGTATTAGCTAAGGAGGCATAACTGATTTAATGAGCCATTCGCAGTTTCACTATAATGCGGCTTGTCCTCAAACATGCATAGCTTAATCTTTGAGACAAGCATATGACTACTGGCAGGATCAACCAAGGAGCTGTGTCAACTAGATCTGAGCAGCCGGCCGCCCAGGAGTGTGTGCCGGGGGGGGGAGGGGGGGGGGGCGTGCGAACATGCATGTGCCCGCTCAATTATTCTGCAAATAGGAGGAGGCAGAGCTCCCCTGCACGATACACCTCGAAACATTCTCACGTCCAAAGTACGTGTTCGGGTTCGAGAGAGGCGCAATCGCCCGGAGTTAGGCGAGTAGACGCTTTCAGTGCGACCGTCCGTGATCCCAACTCAGCTTGCCACTGCCGACAGAGGCCCGGGAGCGTGCTGCCGTGGCGTTGCCGGCAGGAGACAACACGCGGCCACCAACAGTGACCGGGCAGCTCCAACGACAGCGCCACAGGAGGGAAAAGCGCAACTTGGGTGCCAAAGCGAACTCTCCCACCACAGCGCACGCGCCAACACGTCCGCACAGCTGCGATACAAACCACCAGCGAGGACCGCCGGGGCGACCGAGCAGCAGACGGCCTCAACGCGAACAGTCCTCAATCGGACCAGCACACTGCAGATGTCCACCATGCTTCGCACGGAGCTCAGGAGAACCGACTTTGACCACACGGTATCGCGCGGGGTGTGCCAGCGCGCAGCTGCGCCGCCTGCCGCGTCCGCAGTTGCCACAGGCGCCCCCACCAGCCGGCTGTAGCGCGTGCGCCCACGCAGCGCGCGGCCAGCACGACGGGCGGCCCCCCCTCACCGGCCGGGGACAGTCCCACCCAGCCACCGGCGCATATCGCTTCACGCCCACATGCCCATTCACGTTCGTGGGTATGGCGGGTATCGCTGAAACAACCGCTTAGTAGCTGTACCGATCGTCGCCATCACTGATTGACCTCCAGCGTGAATAACCGCTCAACAACTGGTTTGCAGTTCATTTGCGTAACTTCGACAGCAAACGTAGACGTCCATCTCCATTTGCGAATTCAACGATTCTTGCATGCCTGTATGTTATGTGTCATGCTACAACAGCCAACATGCACGCAGCAAAATGTGCTCGACGAGAGAACACGTGGAAGGTGGTCCGCATACATATGCGATGTCCATTGCACAACCGACTGTCAACTGGCCTCTGTAGTATGTCGCAGATATGGAACGCGGTGCACCATCGTATCACGTTGTGTGAGAAGATACGACTAAGTCGGAATACACGCGTCACTACATCAACAGACAGCTCACGCTGATCCCCATCCAGGGCGACACGCAACGCATTGGTCCGTTCCTCCCACACGTCTCTACGGCGTACCACAGTGCAATCATCTAGCTGTAATGGGGAGACGAGACACGTTGCATCATGCACAACGTATGGACCGTGTGGTTTGCCTTGTTGGGCACAGCCGTTGTACAGTCACACATGTGCCACGGTGTGTCATCTAGTAAGTAACGACCGATGTGCAGTACAGTGTATGGGGTAGGCATACGACATCAGCAGACAGTGGACAGTGGACACAGGAAATCCCATGACTTACACTGAGTGTGTTGTCATGCTAATGCCAGTGAACAGCTGCGAAGCTCATTGAACATGCAAACTCCTGACCGACCAGCTTGAGAATGCAGGGGGGCTATATACATCCAGCTGCAGTACATATTACAGTGGACAGTGTGAGGATGTGCAAAGTAATCAACACTCGCAAGGTGTTGAGGTGGGGGTATGCACCGTAACATGAAGCGACATGCAGGACACCGGACAGTGCAAGTAGCGAACTATGTTGAGAGGGTTGCGGTCAGGCAACGCTACATTAATTTAACGATCCGTATTACAATTACAGGGCAGGTTAAGCCACAACGTGTGTCAGGTTAAGTCACAACATGTGTTAGGTTAAGCCACAAACGTGGGTTAGGTTAAGCCGCAATGTGGGTTAGGTTAAGGCACAAATTAGGTTAGGTTAAGGCACAACTTGGGTTAGGTTAAGGCACAACTTGGGGTAATGGAGGGTGTATGGGGCCAGGGTTCGTTCGTAGTTAGGATAGTGGGTGGATGCCTCAAGCAGCATCAAATATGTGAAGTCAGGATGTACGTTTGGCTTATGTCAGGTGGCGCGCCAGTTCCATGCCTTTAGCAGGGGAGCGGCAGACCTGTGTTTTTCATCCCTGGTATTGTTTATGTCTTGTGGCACAAGGTAGTGTGGTGATGTTGGGTGCACCAATGTATAGGACATGTGTGGGTGTTGTTGGCTGATCAGATTAATGTTGCTTATGGGCAGATTGGGGCATTCTGTCTTATTAGTGGATCTCACGTTGTGGTTGTCATAGTGTGGATGGTGTTATGTGGCGGAGAGGATGCACTGCATGTTGTTCCATGATGGTGCTTTAGTGTTGTGGCTGTGTCTGTTACAGGCAGAGAGTACTCTGTGATAGTGTGTCTGAGTGAAGTGGGGTTCACATCATGTGCACCAACTTTGAGCATGTATAGGGACACTTTTTTTTCACTTGCTGCCCTGATTTTACGACCCACCACCTAATTGCTTAAAGTGGGTCTTTCTTGACCGCTTGTCCGCTACGACCGGAGTACGGTTGCTGATGTAGTTGGGACTCCCATCAGTTCCCGCATCCGGTCACACCGTTGCCCGTGTCCCGCCACGTGAAGGTGGGTTTTTTTTTTTTTGCTCATTTCTTTCTTTTCCTTGGCAGCTTTCCCAAAACCATTTTAACAAAATTTTACAAAATTAAAATTTAGATTGGAAGAAGAAAATACAAGCAATAGTTTAAACTGAAGGGGAGAAAAGAAGATAGGAAAGGAAGAAATGATAGTCCCACCACCTTAGGGTACTGAGGATGAGCGCCTTGGGATTGGTCTTCAAGCCACTGATCCTCAGTCTCCTGACCTTAACCTAGGAAGTTCTATTCTATTCTGCCTTTAACAATTTATATCTCTATTTGTTACTAGGAGGTTATGTTATATACAGGTTTAAAGTGCCATGGTTGCCGTTGGCAACTGCGACCGTGCGCCGACACTGTTTATACCTAAATTCATACATTAATCTAATCAGTATTGTCCATTGCAGAACTACTTATATGAGTCTAGTGCATATCTGTTATTTTATATTAAGTCTTAGTTTACATCTTCCACACTATGGTGTCTGTCGTCTGTAAGGTCTTTCGCTTTTGTATTCTTTATGGCATTCATCTGAAATTTTGTCTGTCAGTGCATTCAATTCGTCCCATAGTTATGGTGTTCTAATCGCGTCGTATATATGTTGCTCTGTCTGTAGGTGTTGTATCCCAGGTGTGTTCCTGTGCTGTCTGTATTTCCCGCAGAATAGGATCGTATGTTTGGGGGTTCCCATACCTCCGCACGTGCATGTTGACGTGTCTCTTAGACTCACGCGATTCAAGTGCGCAGGACAACGTCCGTGGCCAATCAAGAAATGCACCATGCCGCCGCTGTGATCGGCATGTTTCATTCTTAACCTTTCCGTTATGTTCGGAAAAAATGTGTGCACTCTCCGTCCCTTATCACTTGTGCCCCATTCTTCTTGCCATGTGTCGATTTTCCATTTCCTGAGGTCCCGCATATTGTTCAGCGGGGAACCAGTCATTATGTTGACCTGGTCTAGTCTGCCCATCTTTAACCAGTACAAAGCGGCCCGATATCTGATTGTAATGTCTATCAGGAAGATTCCTAGCACGACACACAGTGCTTCGACTGATGTAGTGCCGAAAGCTCCCGATAGTCGCAGAAGGACGCTTTCTGCCCTCGCCTAACTGCTGTTCTGTTTGTGACGAGGTTGAGTCTGTGCGCCCATGTACTGGCCGCAAAGCTTAGCACTGATTCGAAGAGTGCGCAGTGGTAAGTTCGTGTGACTGACAAAGGAAGTGTGTATTGTCCTGAATTTATCGTTGCTAGTTTATGTAGTATTTTTTCTGCCTTGACTGTTGTTATTCTGATGTGTTCATGGAAGTTCAATTTCTCATCTATGTATACGCCCAAGTAGCAGGTTACTGCCATTCTCTCTATGTTGTTGTTCTCTATCTTTATTGATGGGTTACGTCTGAGTTGTCCTTTCAGAAGTGTGTATATTGTTTTTTTGCCCGCTATCTTGAGCTTGTTTGTGTTGCACCATTCTGTTATTGTTTGCAGTGTGCCACTCGCCTTCTCCTCTAGCTGGGCTCTGGTATTTGCTGCGATGACCACCAGTAGGTCATCTGCATAAGTGACAGCTCCGTCTGTCCTCACATCCTCATCCAGCAGTTGCAGGAGGGGTTCAAAAATTATGTCCCAGAAGATGGGCCCACAGATCGATCCCTGCGGACACCCTTTGGTAATTTTCCTTATTATCTTCCGGTTGCCCACACGCCATTCCACTATTCTGTCCCTGCAGTAGTCTAATAGACTGTTGTATAGGGCTGCGGGTACTTCCATCTGGTGTAACCTCAGAAACAGTGCTGGCCACCACAGGTTGTCAAATGCTCCTGCAATGTCAATCATGATTGCCAAAGAGTATGTTTTATCTGTGTTTTGTGTAATTTCTAGAGCTCTGTTTATTGCATCATCAATGCTTTTTCCTTTCCGAAATCCAAATTGGTGAGGATTCATTCCATATAGGGTTCTGTGAGCCTGCAAGCGGTCGCACAGTAGCCTCTCTTGGATTTTTGCATAGTGTTTATGAGGCATATAGGTCTGTAAGATTTCGGATCTGATTGGTCTCTGTCTGCTGATTTTCGTATGATGACTGCATTTGAGGTTTTCCAGACTGTCGGTACATGCCCTAGCCTTAAGGCGTCGTTTAATAGTTCTGTTAGATATGGGGTGATCTGTGGTGCTAGCCTCTTGAGCATTTCTGCATGGATCCCGTCAGGTCCAGGTGCTTTCTTATTTTTTAGCTCTCTCATCGCTACCGCAACTTCCTCGTGCACAAAGGGACAGGTGACGGCATCGGTGTCATACTGTTCATATAGTTCTTGCCTGAGTGTGGTCTGTTCTTGTGTGTCTGTGTCTGTGGCATCCTCCGAGAGGAGTTTGTTCAGCAGATATTGCGCTGCGTTTCTCCATCCCGTTGTCATTGTGCCGTCATTCTGCCGTAGCGTGCTTAATGCCAGTGGGGTCTTGATTTTTTCTGTCAGAATCTTGTATTGTTCCCTCCAGATATTTTGTTGCGTATGTGTGGCCAAGTAGCTCTCCCAGTGTTGTTTTCTGGTCTGAAGTAATATCTTTTTGAAGAGTTCTTTGGCTTCCCCATATGCAGCTAGTCTTAGTAGTTTGTCTCTTTGTAGCCATGTCCTCTGGTATAGTTTACGTTTCCTTGCCATGTCACGTTTGAGTCTAGTTAATTCGTCTGACCATGGGGTTTCCCGTTGTTTGCTGTGCGTGTGCATAGGTATTGCTGTTTCTTGTGCTTTTTGGATGATTTGCGTCTGTTTGTGTGCTCTGTAGTCCACGCTTCCCTGTATGTTGTGTATGTTTTCGTTTTGAACGAATTGTTGTAGTCTGTCCCAGTTTGCTCTTTTGAAGTTGGAATGTGTTGTGTTGTGTGTGGTGTGGTTATTGTTTGTTGTGAGTTATTTCGATTATGTTGTGATCACTTGCGGTCAGAGAGTCGTGTGTGGTCCATCTTTGCAGTCGTCATAATGTCCTGTCAATCATCAGAGTTATATCGATTTTACTGGCGGAACCGTCTGCACCTCTGTACGTAGGTGTAGGTCGGTCTTCGTTTTTAATGTGTAGTTGCGTCTCCTGTATGACGCTGTTGACTTTCCGTCCTCTGTCGTCTGTTCTGTCCGAGTGCCATAGTGTGGATCTGGCGTTAATATCTGCACATATAATTAGGTTCTTATTTCTAGAGTACTCAGCTATGTCCTGTGTCATATCTAGGTATGGCTCAACGTTATCACTATATTGTGCATATAGTGAAGAGACCACCCACGTGTCTCGACCCTTGGTTACTTTTGCTGTGACCAGATGGCTGTCGCATAGCTGCGAGATCTGTATGAAGTTTAACGTTTTATTGAGGACAACACTTGCAGCCTTGTAGTTTCGACTGTCCGAGATTGTGACAGCGTCCCAGGGTGGGTGGGTTAAGTTTCCCTGGGTTGTTACATAGGGTTCTTGCAGGCAGAGATTATCCGCTTGCAGGTCCAGTGCTACCTGCGGCAGTTCTGCACTAACAAGAGTGCTTCTGTTCGCGTTTAGCTGTATTATTCTCATGGATGTTTCACATGTAAGTAAAATTTGTGACCAGTCTGCGAGTAGTCACGGTCTGTTCTGTCGTGTGCCCTTACTTGGTCCTTGTATACCTGGTGTGGGTTATGTGTTTCCGCCCTCCGACGACACGCTAGTATAACTAATTTTTCTAACTCTGCTGGGTCTATAGGTATGTTTTCCATCTTAAGAGTCATTCTGTCAGATTGTTCCGTGGTCGGGAAGCAGACGTAGCTGCCTAGTGGATGAAGGAGTCTGGTTAGAAGTCTCTGTGCTGTAGTAAATGTGTCTTTGTGTTCTAGCCTACTTAGTCTTAAATTTAGTTCTACATTATTATAGTCAGCATGCCATGGTTTTTGGCAGACTTTTCCCTTCTGTTCTTTTTCTACATATGGGATGATTTCGACGTATTTTTCTCGAAATGCAGATGTCACCGGTGTGGCGTCTTGCTCCGTCTTCCGTGATGCTGATGCTAACTGCTACCTGTGGCTCTTCTTATTTCACCACTACTTTTTCTTTTACTGACACTACCTGTTGCACTCTCATCACCTTTCATTTTGTTTACACTATCTGCACTTTCATCATCGCTATCGCGGTCTCCTGTAAGTAGGTTTGTATCAAGAATTACTAACTTTTTCCTTTGTGTTTCGCTACATCCCGTCAGCTGTTGTGTTTGTTTGTGTTGTTGTGCAATGCTTTGTTGTGTAGGTTCTGCAGGGTTAATTATCCCTCCAGACACAAAGTTCACTGGTTTTATGTAACCTGTTCATCTTTTTGTGTCATACATCTTTGGTGTATTGTCTTTTGTTTTTTGTTTGCTGTTAGCTTTGGTATAGTCGAGTACTGTGTGAGATTTCTGAGCGGTTCTAGGTGCTCAGTCCGGAGCCGCGTGACTGCTACGGTCGCAGGTTCGAATCCTGCTTCGGGCATGGATGTGTGTGATGTCCTCAGGTTAGTTAGGTTTAAGTAGTTCTAAGTTCTAGGGGACTGATGACCATAGATGTTAAGTCCCATAGTGCTCAGAGCCATTTGAACCATTTTTTTGTGAGATTTCTGTGTATTGTCCATTTGTTCATTTTCAGAGTGTTTGTTCGTGGTTTCAGACTAGTCTGTGTGTGTTATTGTTTGTGTGCTATTGTTTCCTATTTGATTGGTGTTGTTGTGTGCATTATATAGCACTTCAAACTCCAAGTCATCAATTCGCGCCTGCAGTGATTGTTGGTTATTGACCCAGTAATGCATCTGTTTTTTCAGTTGTTTGGCTATGTTATAACGTATTGCTCCATTAAATACCATGTCGTCGATAAAGTCAATGGTATTTATGTAGCTATCATGCAGTGCATGCATGCCTTGAAGAGATGGGATATCGTCTGTATGTGTGAGGTAATTGGGGAGCAATCCCATCTGCCTGCGCCAGCTTATAGATCTTTGGTGGTTTCGATTGATGGTCGATGGTGACTTATAGTTCGTTCTTTGCATTCTTCATT